>NW_010130420.1:33893-47528 GCF_000699245.1 Pterocles gutturalis | reverse complement strand
GCTCTTCTTGGAACACCTTCCACCCCTGATCCTCCAGCATTTCTCTTCTCCCATCCCATGCCCTTTCTGTACTTCCCCTGATTTTTATGCAGATACTTGAGATCAAAGAATATGAGGTCAGTAAATGGGATTAGCAATGAGAGTGTATTTGTAATTTTGGAGACTTCTGGACAATGCCTCAGGAGTTCCCGTAACAGCCACGGTGAGTTTCTCCCCTGGGTTAAATGGTCCAGCTGCTCTAAACGCACACGGTCCATGGTTTGGGTGGACCTCCCAGCTCAACCCCTTGAGTGAGGAGCAAAGTCAAACAATGCACCGGAGGGGGCAGAGCAAAACAAGTAGGAAACAAGAGAAAGCTGGCCACAGAAAACCCGTTCTGTCCTCCAACGATGGAGCAAAGGTATTTTCTACATAACTTGGTCTGTATGGACAGGAAATCTGTACTAACGTATTCCCACAGCCATGCACACGAGGGGTCTGCGTGCCTCTGGGGTGCCTACAATGGATCATTCACTGTCCTTCCTCAGGCTTTCCAGTAGGAAGAACCTACGCATCTGACCTTACAAAAGCAGTAATTTTGCCTGGTAAGATGTGGCCAGCAGTAACCCAGGCCTTGCTAGCAGCCTAAAATACACCGGAGAAGATATGGGTTGCTGCTATGCCACTGAGTGCTGCGTCAGCATTTCCATACGAAACTACTGTTTTCAAGGCTGCTACAGATGAGCCAAGAAAGAAAAGAAACAAAAGGAATCTGGCCCCCAAAATACTTTTCCTTTAAAGATATATAAGCTATGCTGCAAGTTTTGATCTCCAATAGAAAAATTTAGAACTGGACATTCTTGTTTTACAACACCTTTGTTTCACATGAAGAGGACTCCTGTCCTTGTAATCTTTAAAGTAAGCTTGCTAACCCATTTCTCAAAAAAAGAATGAAACAGCTGACTTGTTGTTAGAAAATTGGTAACATGATCAATCCAGGTCTTGCGGAGGTCAGTAGGGATAAATGGGAGAGAGAGAATGAAGATACCTGTCAGTACATCTAGCAATTTGTCTCTTCTCAGTCAGTGGCTGCTATGATATCTGAGTAACAGAAGCAATGCTTAGGATTTTTAGAAGGAATTAGTCATCCCAGGTAAGCTGATTTTCAGCATCTACCAGGGAAAAGAGTTAGAAAGATGGGTCAGTGGTTGACAGCACCTGTCCACATCTCTGCTGCTTCTCAGATTCCCTGTGTGACCCTGAGGACACTTGCAGGATGTATTTGGCAAGTTAGTACAGATCCTGAAAATCCAGCCAAGTCCTGTGTACATCACTGGATGCCTGGATGCTGCCAGAAACTGGGTGCATGTGCTGTGACGGGACTCATCTTTCTACTGGTAAACTGGGGATAGGAAAGCTTCTCATCCAACAGAAGCATCAGGAGCAGAGAGTCATCACTTGTGAATCCTACACCAACAGAGGAGATGCAAGTGTAATAGACAAAGTGGACAACACACCAAAAACCTGCCCCCTCCCAGCTGACCCAGTGTTGGAGTCCAGACAGAAAGAGGAACGTGCCTGCAGACCTCACACATCCTCGCTGAGAGCTGCCGAGAAGGACAACAGTATCTCAGGCTCCAAACCTGAACATCTTGTGTTTCATGTAATCTCACTGAAAATATTTTGATTTATGATCTCAATTATCCATTAACTGAAATCCCACATCTCAGATATCATAAAATTAAGCAATAATGATAAGAAGTTGTGCTGTTGAGGTACTTCACGGAGTGATTCATATTAAATAAGAAACTGCGTAGCCAATATAATAGTTTGCCAGATTAACACATGGCTCGCTGAACAGTAAATACTTTTACTTGTGGCTGCTTTGGAAACATCATTGCATTCAGTAATTAGCAAAGTATGGGACGAATAAAATTTATAAAAAAAAAAAAAAAAGAAGAGAAGAAAAACTTTGGGTGTAAGTGGAGCTTGTACCTTATCCAAGCCTGAAGGAGAATTTAAAGATTTAATTACAGCTAATGAGAACATATTTCAAAGTTGCAAAGCTCTTTTTGCAGCTTAATAATGCATAGAAGGAAACACTGAAGTGCGCAGCTCCCATGGGGTGGCAAACTGTGTTGCTCTGGGAACATATTCAAAACCCAAAGGGAAGCAGAGAGCGATCCAGAAGCCAAAGGGGAAGGGCGAACCCTGCCATGAGATGGTCACTTCTTTTCCAGCTTTTGCACATTAAAATTTCTCTCGAGCTCTTCTGAGACTTTGTACCTCAGACAAAGCTTATGGTAAGCAGAGAACCTGAAAAATTGTCCTCCAAGGAGCCAACATGGCTTGCAGAGCCGTCTCTGCCAATTCTGTTTGCTTATGAAATATGAACGTGGTGCTGATGACAGTTGCTGGCTTGGACAGTGCTGGAGACCAAAGAGCTCTGTAATTTGTAAGGGGCACTCAGCCCACTCCGAGTGCCTGGCCAACCTGGTTGAGGCCAAAGGCAGCCTGTAATGGGGGGCTCAGCCCCCAGGTACATTCTGATCTTGCGTGAACACCAGACTCAGGTCCCCTTTGACGCTGTCACACCTCAACTGGGCTCAGTGCTCGGTTCCCGCAGGCAGTGACCATTAGGCTGGAGTAGACATAGCCTGGTGCTTCGAGCCAGGCACTGTGCAGACAAGCGGTGTCCTGGCCGGCCAGGGACACACGATCCAGCTTGGACAGAACAGCAGCTGGCCTGAACTTTGCTCCGAACCTCAAACCAAGCTCTAAGGCTTAAGGCCCAATTGTATTTCCCTCCATCTGCATTTTCTTCCTATTGCTCTTGTATTTTGAGTTCTCGGGGTATTCTGAAGATCTCTTTTCAAGTTAAGAGATGGTCAGACGTTCACAAACTTCTCTGCTCTAAGCTTTCAACTTGTACAAGTCTTGTACACCAGGAAGTTCAGGGTCCCAGCTCACACTGAAGCCTGTCTCAAACCAATTCCTGTCAGTCATTTCCACAGATGTTAGAAACCTTCTTACTAGCAAACACAAGATACACAAACACCTTTCTGTCTGACACAACACGTGAAGAAAGCCTGAGGTTGTGGATAAAGTTAGGAGCGAGAGCAGCAGGTGAGGATACCCGAGGTCTGGCTCGACCTCAAGACACTGCAGGTGATGTCAGGCACATCGGATGCCCTCTGTGATCACAAACTTCTCGTTATAAATGTGAACCCAACTGCTTACACACATCTCCCAGGTGGAAAGGAAAACACAAACCATAATCAGTATTTGTAAAGTTCCTAGAGATCCTTCTAAAAAAGGCACGCACCCCTTATATTATATATACACTACTGAAGGATTAAAACTAGTATGAAATGTTCCTGTGCAAAGGAGTCAGCCACCACAATAACTAAAACATGAATTACTTTCTATACCTGGAAACTGCCAGATGAGTTGTATTTCTCCCACTGAACACTCAGACGTATCTCACCAAATCTTTGAGTTAATTTCTTGCTTGAAATTTTGCTGCATCCTATGAGCTTTGTTCAACGAATGCCTTACAAACAGTGAATTTCAGATAGCTCACAGTCAAATTTAGACATTTGTTCCATATTGAATAATTGTAGAAGCCCCAGTACTGCACGTGTTCCCCATTTTAGTGGCCATGTAACAGCTTGCAATGCATCACAGAAAACGTGTGATGCAGAGTTCGTGTTCAGAGATAATTTGAGCAAACACATCTAATTTGCTTAGAGAAAACCACACAGCAGAAACACCAATGTTGGAAAGATCACAGAAAGATAAAAAAAGGCTACAGAAAAGGTAAAAAAACCCCAGAACACCAAAAAACTTTCAAACAGAACATACATACAAAAAACAAAAATAGTCACAAGCTGGTTTGCCATTTGGTTTCCAGCCCTAGTTTACTGAGTGAGGGGTGTTGAGTGAACAGAAGAAATCAGTTACATTTTTGAGAGTTTGACACAGCTTAAAGAATAATTTTCATGACATCAACAAATAGTTTGATTTGGAATCTGCACACAAAATTCAACTCACTGGCAAGTCCTTACCAAGGTAAGAAAGATCATCCTGCAAGTGCTCAGAACTTAAAAATCAAATCAAACCCTTCTCACTCTTGAATATGAAGAGTAAAAGGTTATTTAAATTCTACTTTTTAGTCAGTAAATCCATCCCTTGCAGCACACCACGCACCGGATCCCTGTATGCACAGTCTGTCATTGCACATGCCCATGTGTCATACAAACATCGGGTATTTGGCTGGAATACCTGTTACTGGGCCACTGCATGGCTAAAACCAGTGGCCAAATACAAAATAACGCTTCAATCTCCAGCCAGCAACCTGGCTATGTAAGGAGCCCACTTTTCTTCCCATAATAAGCGTAAGAACTGCAGAGTACAGATTTTCATGGACAGATTACTGCTGCTAATCCACATCAACAGTGAGAATTTTGCCCTAGAAGAGGACCCTGTGTTACGCCAACGGGGCGAGCCCAGCTCCCGGCTTGGCGCTAGGGTGCCGTAGGAGCTCAGAGTGAGGGTACATCTGTGTGGACACGCCAGACACCACGTGGCCCTTGGCACTGCAGGGATTAATTCAACCAGTGGTGAAGATACCACCTCTGTCCTGCTTTCCGTTCCCGGGGTGCTCCGAGGCTGCAACCACACCAACCATCAGCCAATAGACAGTGTCAGTAAGTAGCACTGGAGCATATGCAATGGAAGTCCTGGGGTTTTAGGACCAGCAGCTCTGTGCTGTAAACTACCATCTGTGTGCTGCTCTTTATTTCAGCTCTTAAAGCAGAAGAAACTGCAAAGTCACAAAGTCTCTACCAGTGCACCGCAGCAGCTGTACGGCATTACAGCAAAGTCATGCATGAGCGTCACCTGGGGCAGGGGGCAATTTGTTCTTGGCTATACATCTCTATTAAGTGTTTATTTTGGAAAATTCCACCCTTACAGAGCATCAAGAGGTACCCCTGGTTATGTATTAATCCTAGGAGAGGGTCAAAACCCATCAACAGTCCCTATCATACTGATACAATACCCTGTACAGGAGACAGCGACTCAGAGCAGCTTGTCTCACGTATCCAGCCCTTGGGCCACCCTGCCGGGATATAGCTGCAGAAACTGGAGTCAAGTGAATGTAAAAACCCCAAGATAATAAAAATCCAAGAACTTTGCTTAAGAAACTGCCAAAATCCTAGGACAGGACTCACACCTCGAGTCCTCTTTAAAGCCACAGATGACGACTGGCTGGATTTATGTTCACTTGTTTGTTCTTCCTTAGGATAAATACATGTAAAAACAGTTTTCTCTTGCCAACAAGTTGCTATTAAGATCCATGGGCAAAACCCTGCAATTTATTGGTAGTCTAACGCTATTTGCAAAAAACCCCCAAAATTAGATTACATACATAACAAATTGCCTTCCGAAAGGCACCCTGTGCATCCTGCAGCCAGCACAATCCCAGTTCCACAAGTGCCCACGTGCAGTTCCCACCAGGGACACAGAGTAGCCATCTACAGAGCTGATGGTCCATAAGCCCATCCTTGCTGCTTGGATGTTTTACACACCCAGTTCCACGTTTCACCAAAAAGGTCTGTGGGAGACACTGTACAGAGCCCCCACATCCCAGCTCAGCAGAGAGCTGTGTGCTGGAGACATGTGTGTTTAAATGTTGAAGAGCTTAGCAACTAATGCTAGGTACACAGAGCAGGTAAATGATTTAACAACTTCTCCGTGTTGTCACGGTTTAGGCTCAGCCGACATAAACATCACACAGCTGCTTGCTTACTCCTCCCTGTCCCTCTCACACCCACTGAGATGCAGAGGAGAATGAGAAGAAAAATGGTAAAACCTTGTGGGTTGAGACAGACAGGGAGGGATCACTCACCGCTTATGGTCATAGGCAAAATAGACTCAGGGAAAAAAATAAATTTAATTTGTTACCAATCAAATCAGAGTAGGATAATGAGAAATAAACCCAGATCTTAAAGACACCTTCTGCCCACCCCTCCCTTCTTCCCAGGCTCAAGTCTGATCCTGATTTCTCTACCTCCTCCTTCTCAGTGGCACAGGAGGACAGAGAATGGGGGTTTTGGTCAGTTCATCACACATTGTCTCTGCCACTCCTTCCTCCTTGGGGCAAGGGCTCCTCACACTCTTCCCCTGCTCTAGCATGGGCTCCGTCCCACAGGAGAGAGTCTTCCATGAACTTCTCCAACACGAGTCCTTCCCACAGGCTGCAGTTCTTCACTAACTGCTCCAGTGTGGGTCCTTTCCATGGGGTGCAGTCTTTCATGAACAGGCTGCTCGAGCATGGAGTCATGGCCTCCATCAGGGCATCCACCTGCTCTGGCCTGGGGTCCTGCCTGGGCTGCAGGGGGATCTCTGCTGCACGATTACCTCTGTGGCTGCAGGGGTACAGCTGCCACCTCACCATGGCTGTAGGGGAATCTCTGCTCTTGCACCTCCTCCAACTCCTTCACTGACCTTGGTGTCTGCATAGTTGCTTCTCTCACATCCCATTCCTCTCTCTGCTGCAGGTTCCCAGCAGGTTTTTTTCCCCTCTTAAATATGTTATCCCAGAGCTGCTCCCACCGCTGCTGACTGGCTCAGCCTTGGCCAGCAGTGGACCTGACTTGGAGTAAGGGAAGCTTCCAGCAGCTTCTCACAGGAACCACCCCTGTAGCCCACCCCACCACACAAACCCAATACACGTGTTGAATAGCCAACGCAAGTATTCACTGTGTGATGTGCCAGCAGCAAAAGGTGTATTTTTCTGTTCGGACCCAGCAAGAGTTCTCTACTCAACTGCAGCATTAACTTTTATTTTCTTTCCCAATTGTGGGGAACAAAAATTATATTGCCCCAAACAGGTGCCCGTAATCCAGCTGTCCCTGAAGACAGAAGCTACCCAAAGTGAAGAACACACTTGGATTTGATAATGCTTTCCTGCCTCCCTCCGGTTTGCGTTTCAAGGAGGTGTCAGTCTCTCGGAAGCTCAGAAATACACTCTTCATAATGCTTTCCTGCCTCCCTCCGGTTTGCATTTCAAGGAGGTGTCAGTCTCTAGGAAGCTCAGAAATACACTCTTAACCTCTTGGAGCTCAACTCCTCATGGTAACGCACTAAAACACTTTCCGCTCCAGGAGCTTATTAGGTTGAGTAGAACTTGTCCTTGTCAGTCTGCTGCTCAAGTGTGAAAATGCTATTCCTCTGGCACTTTATTCCATTCCATTCTGCTCCTTACAGTAAGTATTGGAGCTCATTATCACAAAATATAGTGTCTGAGAAGTATTAATGCAAAGCAAAATATCCATATAAAACACAGAGATAAAGAGTTTGACATTTATGTGTGAAGGTCCATTTCCCAAAGTTTCAGTGGGCACTAAAGCCACCTAGGTCTGGAAACTGAGAAAAATCCTTCTGGTTTTAGTGTCCCTAATGGCCCACCCAAGCAATCAAAACAGATGTTTTTATTCAGGTATTTAAGAAGAAAAACCCCCAAACCCCAGACAAAACAAAAGCCTCCTGAGGCTGCATGAAGGTGGAGGGGACAGCACCCTGCCATGGGGCTGGGGCAGTCTCTGCAGAGAGGGAAGTGGGGCTCTCCCCTCTGCCCAAAGAGAGTGCCACTGCCTGGCACCGTGCACCTCTTGGGCACGTGCTGTAAACCACAGACAGGCTGGTCCCACCCCTGGCTGGTTTAAAAGGAGAAGGCCATGCCCTCTCCATATTTTGTGTTAGACAGCTGCAAACTGACCCCTGCTATGAACATTAGATGCTTTAGCCCCGATGAAGAGGAGAACTTAGGACATACCCTTTTCCAAAGCTCTCATCATTGGCCCACTTAGGTGCCCCCATGTGTTGACCATTGTGTATCCTATTTACAGTACATGTATTGGAGGGCAACAACAGACAGTTCTAGAGTTACAGCTTCCGCCTGAGACTCCAGATCCTTCCAATTAAGTGCTGCAAAGCTGAGGTCTCTTGTGCCTTAAAAAAAACCTATTTGCAGATACAGATGGAACATACCACAGATGTCACAACCACCCTGCACAGCACGACAGCTCGCTTTCTCCTTCTACCGAAACACCTGGAGAGGCAGAAAAGCTGTGTGGCCTCCTTCACGCACACAGACATTGCACCACTGAGGATCCTACCCCACTGACTGCTGTAATATTTTCTCGAGGACTTATTCCTGAAGGCTGGGACTCCCACATGTTGGGGGAAATTTTGTCAGGAGCTTCCCAGCCTTTCATTTCCATGAGAGTAACAAAGCTGGGCCAGATCACAAGGTAAGATATGGGACCATGCCTCTTAACAACATCTTGAAAACATTTTCTATCAGCTATAGATTATGTTTTCTGTACGTCAACCTACGGAAATCACAGTGGATTGGGCTCAGCACTCGCTCTTGCCCACCAGTCCTCCAGGGTGTTTTGCAAGGTGTGAGCACAAGCCCCGTTGACTCCTTGGCGTTAACGGCTGCCCTTTCCTCTATGGGCTGGCCCACTGCTGCTGATCAGTCACCCGGTAAAAAGAAAAGGAGCTGGTCTACGTGCTCGGAGGCTGGTACACACATAATTAGCTCACCGACCTCGGCCACTGAACACGAAGGTTAAACACAAGAGCGGATATGAACTTTGGACACTCATCAAAGATACGCTTGGTAACAGGGGGAATGTTTAGAAAGGAAATAAACATAACTGCGAAGAAGGCCAGAGAGAGGGGGTCCCAAATGACTGCTCCCATAGAGCCTCCCACCTGAAGGAACACTACCCAGAAGGGTCACAACACGGGGGCTTCATTGCTGCCATTTGCTTGTGTTACATCTAAAGCTACGTGCTTCCCACACCAAAGCTAACCTGACAGCAGGTAGCGTTTACATTGCAAGAGATCTGCATGACTCTCATCTTCCTGCATGCTCTTTACTGCTACTAAATACATGCTTTTGTCCCTTTGTTATTTCTCTAGCAATTTGCTGCTTCTGCTGGGACATGCAGTGAGTTTGGTCTCAAATTAATGAGAGCCAAGTGACATGCAATGTCATAACTGTGCTGTTAATGGTGAACGAGAGCAGCAGACCCCAGCTTCTGCAGGCAGGGACACCTGAGAGCTGGTCCATGTCTAGATGTGCTGGTGAAGTGCCACAACGTCAAAAATTAAATTTAAAAAAATAATAGGAAGAAATAAATATTCTGTACATCCCTTCTGGGTTGCAATTAGGTTTTTGGGTTTTTTAAGTAAAACTAATTTAAAAGAATTTAAAAAACGAGACTAAAGAGGCAAAAAAGGGAATGAAGAAAAACTTATTTTTTTCATTACTTACATCTAATTGAAACAGATGCTGCCTTACATTAAAAAACTCTCAGCTGCAGAAATGGGAGTGCAGAAAGTTCTTGACTTTCAATCCTCTTTCTCTAGAAGCAAACAGGAAAACGGTGTGAGCAGCACACACATGAACTCTCTCCAATAACTCCAGTAATGAGACTCAAAGTGAGGTTGTTCTGAACGACTGTGGGACAGGAAAGAGGACAAGTGTTTCAATCTGATATATTTCAATGACTTTACCAGCCTAAAAGCTCTTCCTCTAACGGAGGCCGTGTCGGGCACAATGTCATTATCTGATCCTTTATCTGTACAGCGGAAAGAGTGCCAGGCCCATTGCTTCCTATGAGCACACGTCATTGTGGTTAATCTATAACATCCCTCATTATGTGTTCACGTACAACGAGGGGTTGACGTGATGCTCTACATGTCTGTTCTCCTCTAACATCAACTCTGAAGACTTCCACCAGCACCAGCCCCACCCTGAACTGATGCCATCTCTAGCGCTCTGTGAGAAATGTGAGCGCTGGCTTGCAGCAACTCATGTTGCTTCCCACTTCAATTGTAATCTAAACACTGGCTAAAATAAACAGGTTATGGCTTATACCGTCACTGCATCGTCCTGTCCTGAATCAGTTCTTACCCTGGGAAACTCCCACTGAGTCAGAGAGAGTTTGTCTTCAGTGAGGGCTTCAGGCTAGGAGGAAAGGTTTCAACCACCAATACTACTTGGGGACATGCGAAGGGGAGAAAGTTCAAGGTTCATTTTGGTTTGTTTTGTGTGGGTTTTTTTATCTGAATGGCCTTTGCCCCATGTGGAAGGAACAAAATCTGCGGACCTTACAGAGAGCCTATTAAAGCAGTGACAACAGAACAAACTGGCCACCCCTATGCAGAATTGAAACGGATCAGTCACGGAGATAATGTCAGCTTATGTGGTCCTTGATCTCCCAGTTACCTTGCCTGGGTGAGGATGCGTTGAAAGATGAAAGCCCCCAGCCAGAAAATCCTCTGGCAGCTCCCTGCCTAAGCATACAGAGCTTTATCTTCCTCTCCAGAGGCCCCATTTCAGCTTTGCAGAACAAAACCAGCTCTGGACTGTTAGGATAAAAGCTCTCCCGACCAGCTAACCATGCCATCTCCAAAACAAAGGCCATCACTAGCCCCGGAGGAACAGAACACACACTGGGTTTTCCCTTCTGTCCTTACAGATTGAACCAACCCACCTTGGGTTTCCAACACAAGAGTTACCTGTACAGTATCCAGAATTAAAAGTATGGGAATATAAGGATGCTCCCATCTCCCTAGCAGCCAAGCTGCCTGGACAGAGAAACAGATTTTGGCTTGTGCTGGAAAAACAGAGCTCTGATGAGGAAAACCATCCCAAGCAGCACTCAGCATGTTCAAGCCCAAATGCAGGCACTGAGGGTATTTGACTATTACCGACTGCTCTTGTTCACGTTGTACAAAATTGCCATTGCAAGATGCTTTCCTGAAGGCCCAAAGGACTGCTGAGCTGCTTTAATCAAAACTGCAGCGCTTGCGTTGCAGGTGGCTAACAGTGTACAACAACTCACCCTTGTGAATCTCGGGGGGGGGTCAATGTGATTTTAACTGGAGGATGTCACAAGCTTACATCTCAGCCACACCAAGTGGAAAAGGAGGTCTGAATCCCAGCTCTGATGATGCTCAGTACAGGGATCTTCCTACATCTGCTATGTTAAAAGTGCTACAGCTGGCCACCACCCTGACATCCTTTAGGAAAAGGATCTGGAACTAAGGGAAAAAAACAAACTGCAATATTTGCCTTTCCAGGCCATGACTGCAATCCTTCATGGCAGGCAGACTGGCAGTTTCATGAGCTGTTATCTATTTTATTTGTAAATTTCACATTAAGACATAATAATGAACCAAAGAGATAAAGAGAGTCATCACGATGAACGAAGTGGTTCAACACAGTCACCTCACAGCTTGCTCCATAAGGTACTCCCTTGCTTTAACTATGTGTCAATCACTTTTTGCGCAGGATTAAAGCTTCCTGATCAGCATTTTCAGCACTGCCATCCCACTGAATCCAGGCTTTAAATGCCTTTGTTGATAAAAGCGGTTTGGAAGCACATCTCTGTTTGCAGATGGGTCTTGTTCCCTCACATCAGTTGAAGCATCCCAGAAAGCTGTGCAGCCAAATTCCCTCCTTGCCCTCAGCTTCTCTCATTCTCTCCTCTCCACCTGGCTTTACAGTTTGTGATCCTGCCTACAGATGGGTCATCCTCAGATCTCAAATTATGGAATGACTGGCTAGAATTTACTGCACCAAAGAAAAACAGCGTGGCTTTTCAAGGCTGTGCCTAGATGAGATGCCGTGTTTTGTACAGTGCAGCTGTTCCATTGTGTAGTTTAGAAAAAAAGTTCCCAGGAATCTAAGAACTATGAAGACATTTTGCCAGGTCACCTGTAGTAGCTTCAGTTGTGTGCCATTAATGGGAATGACAGCAATACATTAATCAAATAATCCTGCTGAGTGTAACACATGGGGTGTGTTCTGCCTTGCAACTCTTTTATTCCTATAATTGGCAGATGACCTAGTTAAAGGTTTATGATTTTTTCACTGCAGTAATTCATTCTGTGAAATTTTAAAACCCACTGCATTGTTTTCAAGATGAAATGATTCACACATCTCTACACCGTCCTTTAAATACCAGACCAGAGGAGTTAAAACCAAACAACAGTATTCCCCTTGAACATGTTGGCCAGTGCCTTTAAGGCATCCCTTTTTTGTCTGGAAAAGGCAGGCTGCCATTTCCAGGAGATCTTAAAAATGATCAGATAATCAGCAGAGTGGTACCCAGGACTGTTCACTTCAAAAATTTCCCTTTTGGATGAAATACTTTGCTGAAGCTATTCTAAACAGTTAGAATTAAAGATCAAGTACATTTTGAACTGTAGTGTTACTTCAAATAAAAAGTACTCAGTGCTTTGTTCTGCAAGTGCTACACCAAGATGCTTTGCTGATTTCTGATTCATTGAGGAAAGAAAAAGGGAGTCACTGGTGAAAGTGACTTTTCCAGGGAGAAGGTGCAGGTGAAACCATCGCGCCCAGCTTGTTACCTGCTGCAGCCAGGACTGATTTTTGCTGGATCAGTCAGACACTGATCTCCTTAATTATAGTGAGGGCTGTTCCCCTCTGTAGCTGCTGTGTCTGATTCTAGCAGGACTCACTATGGCGAAAGACAGGATACAGGAGGAGCTGGCATTATCTAGAGCCTCAATATATAAGATAGTTTTTGCCTAGAATATTTTCACCTAGGACTCTGAACAAGGACACCTAATTTATGTTCCTAGCCCTGCTTGCTGGCTTAGGCAGGACTTGCAGAAGGTGTTTTTACCTCCTGGAGCCTTTATATCCACCTTTTCCCCTTTCTCCATCACCACTGTCCTTTTCCTGGCTTCTCTGGTTAGACTCTAAGCTCTGCAAAAGCAGGATGGATCTCCCACCATGGCAGCAGCAGTGTTGAGATCCAAACGTGCCCTTTTCTAAAACGGGTGTCAGTATAATGTCATTAATCACCACAGTCAAACATGAACGTGCATTTCTTATTTTCTCTGTATTGGTAAATCTTTGTGCCCTACCCAGGATGTTCAAGCTGTCACTGACACAGCACATGGACCAACTTTGAGAACATGACAAATTTTGGAGAAGCAAGGGTAGACCAGAGCTCCAACTGAGCTCTTTCTCCTCCTGCCCCATCACAGACAACACAAATTTATTCATTCTCTAGGACTCGCACTCGGTAGCCTCTTCATTGCAGCATGATGCGCTATTCAGATAATGGTGAATGCAACCACAGGCAGCAAACAAACAGCCATTTGGAGATAAGTCAGGCAGCTAAATAGCCCCTTATGAGGCCAGTGCCACTGGACCAGGGCTCAGATGCCCAGTTAGCTCCGTCACAGGCCAGAGAGCTGGCCCACAGCCTGTGTTGGAGGGAGACAGATCTTTCGTGAGCGCACAAAGGCGGCTCTGATCTCTTCCACGATGCATATGACATACTCCTATGAATCCATTTTGGCTAACAAAGTGGTGATTTCAGCAGCAACACTAACGAAGCCTGATGTACCACTCATTTGCGGCCCATGTCCCTACACTGTCAGCACAACTGCCCGAGTTCCTCCCTCCTTGCCATGACCATCTTTCCCTTCTCAACAAGAACACCCTGCTTTTCCCCCAGGTCTCATCATTCAGCCCAGGGTAACCTCAGCTTCCCATACATCCCCTACGCTTTTCCCGAGCAAGCAGCAGTGTGT
>NW_010130420.1:0-33882 GCF_000699245.1 Pterocles gutturalis | reverse complement strand
GCTGACAGAGGAGCTGCTGTGGGCACAGACTAGGATGGTGATTGCTGCTGCTCCCAATGGGTACGTGCTGAAAACAAAGAGGAGGGGAGAATGGAAGAAGCAGATAGCACAGAAACCATCAGGTAGGAGCAACATAGTATTACCTTCAACTTCCCTTTTCTGACAAGCAATAAGCAAAAGTTTTCTACCAGGAGGATCATTCAAGCTAGTGTCAGAAGTAGCCTCAGAGCAAAAGGGCCACCTGGGTCTGAACACAGCAGCAGAGGCATGCTCGGCATCTCCATCCCCATCCCTGGGATCCCACCCCGCTGTCCAGGGCAGTGATGTCTCCTGCAGCACAAACAGCCCTTGCCACAGAGAGGTCACAGCTCGATTCATAGGCTTTTGTGAAGGCTGATTCATCAGGGGCTCATTCATGCCTTTTCTCGGCCACAGGAACTGACACTTCACTCCTCGCCCAGTCCCACGGCTGTTGCGGGAGACATTATTGCTCCATAGGACCACAAAATGGGCTCCCTGGCTCAGCTCGGTGTGCTAGGCTGAGCAGGTTTGCCCTAACAGAGAGCAGAGGCTTAAGTCACCTCGTTCAAGCCAGCCAGGGCCCGGGGAGCATCTTGCACGAGGGAGTGTGTGTGCGCAGGAGGTGGCTACCAGAGCCCTCCGCGCAGCCCTGGGGCAGCCTGCAAACCCAAACAACCACGGACCCTAAACTTCTTACACTGCTTGCTTTTTCCCTCCTCATGAAGTCAATTCCTGGTGCAGTCCCAGAAATAACATGGAGAAATTTTTGACTTGCTATTTTTGGCAGCTCCTCCCACCAAGGCAAGAGGGAGATTACAGTGTGGGCTATTCAAGCGAGCTGGCACGCCGGCCACAAATACGCTTTCTAGCCCATACGGCTCTAATGATAAATCCTGGCCAAGCTGAACAGACAGTTTCAACTTCAGAGCATGTTTGGAAGGGCCAGTGCCATGCTAGACAACCCACTTATGCGTTTAGAAGGCGCTATTTATTTATTAAGTATATTTAATAAGTAGAAATAGAGCTGCGTGGTGGGCACGGTGACCAAGAGCGACTGGTGTGGGACGAGAGGCTCCCAGCTCTCCCGGCATGTCTAACACACACTGCCCGGCACACCACCTGGATTGCAAAGATAAGTAGCTGGGTGATCACCTTGTAATCTGCCCATAATTAGCAAGAAGCAGATGTCAATTGGCAAGAGAGACCAAAGCAAACAAGCCCATTTATGGACACACTAAGCCACAAAGAAACCTCCTGTATCTAACCCGGTGTGTCCCAAAGATGCAAGCTTAGAAATAACAACATGCAGCGTTCCATCAGGTTGCCGCAGAAGCTGCACACTGTGTATGGTACACGACAGTATTCACACCCGAAAATGCAGCTTTGTGTTGTGGTAGGTGGTAAATGAAAGAACATTTTGTTACTCTGGGTTTACACAGCATTTACTACACCATGGCACTGCTTCCAAGAGTGTATTTCCAGTGATAATAATATCCTTGGATTTCCTTTTTTTTTTTTTTTTAAATACAGCACCCACACACAACTCAAAGCAGTACGAAACTGAGAAACACACTAACAAGGCTGGCTTAAAGAAAACCAGGAGACTGTTTTTAAATTTACAAATACTTCAATAGCCAAAAGTCTGAAAGAGTCCCAAGCTGAAGAAGATTTTTATGGAAAGTACACGGGATCTTTCATGCTCGTGCATAATAGATGGGTTGCACCTGCCAGGCCTAAACACAAAATGTCAAATCATCCCTTCCAGGGCAGTGAACCTACAATTTGGTCCTACTATGTTTACCTCCTTCCCAGATGAAGCTTGTTTAGACAAAAAGATAAGATTAAACTAGGTCAGTTTAGATCCTACTCTAGTTCTACATTTTTACAAATTGCTGCACTGTTCAGCCCTAATAATTTAACTTACCTGATCACAAAGATTCAGGCCAGACAAAACATTTGGATCTGGAAATGGGCAGGGATGTCCCCAAAGAGGAAGCTGGCCAACTTTTGGGTTTGATTCAGAGCTACATCTCATTCAGTGTATCTGGCATTACAGTCAGGATCAGCTGAGTAGCACCTCAAATCCTTGTACACACCAGTGAATCTGTAACTCGATTCACAAGCCATAACAGCACCACAGAAAGTAATTTGGGATGTCTGAGATCTCTGGAGCCACACATAAACTAGGGACACATCGGAGCATTACATCTGTGAGATGTTGGTTCTGCTGTGGACCCACGGTTGTCACCCTGGTCCCAGCGTTATGGACTACAGCTGAAAACCCTTTCTGTTACATAAAAAGCAAGCAGAAGATGTATTTCCTAGTCCAAGACCTACTTACTAGTCCTGTCTTACAGATCTCATACTTTCTGCCACGTAGCCAACTGTGCAGTGGATAAAAGAGCAACTTTGTGCTGGAGCCCAGCAAAATCCACAAAAGATGTGCACATTTTGAAACCCTGGGCTATGTCATTACTCATAAAACAATTGCTGGAGGGCTTCAGAGGACAGGGTGGGAAAGGATGGGAATCTGCAGGAGATGGCAGCATCTGGCTCACAGGATATCAAAGTGGAGAAACTTCACTTTCTGCTGAAAAACAAAGCCTAGCTTGTTGCCTTGACCAGCAGCCACCAAAACCTAATGCCATGTCTCAGCTAGAGCGAAGATGTAGGAATGTCTACACTACGTCTAGACATAGATGAAGAGCACTCCTCTGAAACCCAAATCTAGACAACCTAGACCCAGCCTATATTACACCAGTTTTCTTCAGGGGGACAGCCAGTAAATAAACCCCACAACGTCAGGCAATGGTGGGAGATTCTGCCAGGCCAGATGGAGTTGTCCAAAAGGCTGCTGGCTTCACGATGCCTAGTATGAAGAAAGTCCAGATGTTTGTAATGGTTCATGGGCCAGAAACTCACAGTACAGCCCTCCCACTTCGATCTTCAAATACATAAATGCTCAGCCTTTGCAGTGCTTTTGAAGATGCTGGATCACAACAACCGCCTGGACTGCCAGCAAGTAATTCCTGTTGCTTTATAAAACGCATTGAGTTGCTCAAACAGGAGTACTACTCTGTGCTACAGCAGCTATAATCTTATTGAATATTGCACATGGGTTCCTGCTAAGGAAGGCTTCAAGAACTTCCATTTT
Source organism: Pterocles gutturalis (assembly GCF_000699245.1). Classification (NCBI taxonomy): domain Eukaryota; kingdom Metazoa; phylum Chordata; class Aves; order Pterocliformes; family Pteroclidae; genus Pterocles; species Pterocles gutturalis. The sequence continues at coordinate 30,707 of NW_010130420.1, read as the reverse complement.
AATCCTCCTCTGCAAATGCCCATAATGTTCCTGAATTTTCTGGGCTGCAACTTCTCACACTGCTTTCTCTGCCAGTGTTGGCTTTTCATTATTTCTTTTAAATACAAACTTGGAGCAAAACTTCTTCAGATGTTTTAAGTTACGAATGTGTGGAAAAAATAGAATTTTCTACATTAAAAAGAAAGTTTTGTGTCTGAGGGAGACACACAGAAGGAAAAAAGTAGGGAATAGCTCAAAAATGGCAATACTTGAAACCTGAAACTTGGCAAGGGAACAGTTCCTGACAAAGTGTATGCTCTGCTAAGTTTAGAAGAAATTGTGGTTGTAAAATAAAGCTACGAACACTTGAAAGTATGCACTAGCGCACAGACAGAAGAGGACACTGTTCGGATTGAGCTGTTAACCCACACGGGCTGCACGTGCATGCCTGAGGACACGTAGCAATCGCAAAGAAGGACCCTCCAGGTCTAAAACCAAAAGCTCCCATAGCTTGGGATAAAAAGAGTAAAACGAAAAAAAAGCCAAGGGCTTATCCTTCCAGTGCGCACCAAGATACTTGAACAACTTGGGGTGTAGTAAACCCGATAGGCAAAACCTTGAGTTTGGGCCGGCAAATAGTCGGTAATTAACGGCTTCTGCACCAAACAGCAACCTCGTATCTCTTTCAATTAAAAGCCAAAAACTCAATCCCACTAGAACTCCCCGCTGCTGTAAGAGTGACCTGCCATTACACAGCCGTATTCCTCCTGCTTTTAATCCTCCCTGTTTCCTTCAGTCACGAGGGGATGCCAGGGAGAGGCAATGTCAAGGTAGGCAGAGCACAGATGGCTGCCTGGAGAGCCCCTCCCGCAGCAGGGATAACATCCCCAGGATTAAACAGGGCGACTGGCACCAGATGCAAGTCCCAGCACGCCAAGGACAGGTAATCCCTGCAGCAGGGAGCAGCAATTAGATTAGACACCTTTATTTGCGTCAGGCCAGAGCTGGGATTGTTTCAAGCTTCAGGAACAGGTACAGCGAGCACCCCTGAATGCAGAATAATTTTCACATCCACACTCAGAAATGCTCAAAGAGTTTAGGTATTTGTCCAGCCCTCTACCATCCACCTGCATGAGAAAACAGGCTGTTCCAGCAAGGCCAGATGAAACCCAGCGCTGTGCATAGGGCAGCATGGGGGGTGGGAGAGGGTCAGCAATGCTGTAAGGGATTGCAGTGAGGAAGAGTTCCTCCTCTGGCTGGGAAAGGGATGGGTGATGGAATTTTTAAATTGGAAGAATAATCAGTCAGTTGAGACTGGGACTTGGACAAGCTGGACAGACATGGATATTCCTCTGTGCACAAGTGTCCATCTGCAAGTTGCACGTATCTGCATGATACTGTACTTTTGCAGATGCTGGCTGCAAAAAGCTCCATGCAAGGGAGGCTCTGATCACAGCTGATGAAATCAGCTAGCCAGTGCAATGAGAACAGAGCTTGTTCTTACACATCAAAGATGGAAGCTGTGTTCACACTTCGGACTGAGCTCCTAGGCCTCACAGAGGGTGAGCAAGAGCATCTCATTTTCAGTGACTGCCACTTAAAACTCATCTGGGAGCTGATGAAGACAACGTCAAACCTAAGAGCGCACCCGCTTTCCCATCCTGGTGTAGCAGTCCACGTGCTCTGGTTTTCCTGTTTCAACTCACACCACCTATGTAGTCATTTCATAGATGTCCAGTGTGCTCCTGTGTATAATTGTACCAATCCTATCTGCGCACATCTTGCTTATGGAGACCTTTTCTCCTCTCACATCATAGTTCTGCATCCTTCCTGTTCTTCCATTATTGCTATTTCTCTTGGCTTTGTCTAGCTGGACCCCGAGTGATGCATCCCCACGCTAAGTGCTGTTAGGAGAACGAGCAGAGGTTAGGCTCGTCATTGATGCCAGTTAACATCTTAGGATACCAGCAGCCACTACTTTGATCTCTAAACAGCTGAAACTGAGACTGTGCTCAACAGTTAGTCCTAGTCCCAGCATTTCACACCTCTGCTTCTCTCATAACCCCCAAACCAACAGGTATGGTGGGAGAATAGGATAGACAAACACTGTCAACCCCAGCAAGAGGCTGAGAACTGCACAGATGCCTTCCGAGATGTTTGTCCACCAGTTAACAGCTCCCACAGGTCCCCAGCGTATCAGGTCAGTATTTGCACAAAGTGCTAATTCTGAACGGTGCTGTTCATCCACAGGTCTCACAGCACCGTCCCCAGGAAAGCAGGTAGAAAAAAAAAAATAGAGTTACTCCTATTTTAGGCAAGATGAAGCACAGAGCAGCTCTGAGGTTTCAGTCCAGCTGAGCACTGCTCATCAGTGCTGGTACCCACGGTCCAGCCCCACACTGTCTTGGCTTCCCCAGTCCCAGACTGCACAGGCACTCAGGAGCCTTGAGGACAAGAACGGTCCCATGAAGAGCGAGAAATAACAGCAACTCCATTTCATTTTTATATTCAAAGTACACGGTACATTGCAGTTGAACAACCAGCTGTAGCAGTACGTACCTCGCAGGACTCCAACAGCCCCCCTCAAATTTAACCCAGGAGACTTCTCTTGACCAACGAGCCTGGCTGGAAGGAGTCCCAGCCCTCACCCCACTTACTGACATTTCCAACAAAAAGTTCAATTTGTGTAATTCAGGAGACAAGCTCTCTGTTTGCCCACCTTTAAAAGCTGGACTAGAGCAGCCAAACCCATTTCAATCGGGAAGTTATGTCTGGGACACAGACACACAGCAGCAAATACACAAGCCGAAGCTCAGCGTGCCCCGTAAACATCAAATTTCCTTCCTCACACATACATGCAGAACACTGCGGTGGTTTTGAACACCCTGTGTTCAGAGAGACCTTTCATTTTAGTTATCCTGGGTCAAAGCAAATAACATCACATGGTACCTGAAGGTGGTTTCTTTTGGCTTTTTATACTTGGAAAACACTGAGTGCATTTTTACAGATCCAAGTCATGCCCAAACAGGCACTGGCATCACTTCATATTGGTTCCATCATCCTCTGTGCTGCAAGCATGAAAAATAAAACCTCAGGCACTGGGGAATGACCTGAACTTTGATCTGAATCAAACCTGTGCAGAAGGTTGGAAAAAAATCCACATATGCAAATTATTTTTGCATTTGTCATTTTCCAGAATCTTTTTTTTTTTCTTCTTCTTTTTCCTTGTGTTCTGGGGAAAGGCAAGAATAGAAAAGCAAAAATCCCAAGAGAACTATCACAAAGTACTTTGAAGACAGCTTATTTGGAAGGGAAGTCAGGGACACAGCACACAAAAGCCTGTTCTAATGAGATTTCCAGGCCAATTTTGCCAAATTTAGGATATTTGCATATTGGGAATTTCGCAGGCATCCAAACTGGAGTTAATTGAATACAAAACTTGCTTCATGAAACCCAAGATACAAGCTGAACGCACTGACATGCCACAGCATTTGACCAGACCTTACGTGCAAGCACAGGAGGATTTGGGGAGCACTTTGCTATGTCAGAGAAACCAGGTAGAACGACTTTTCACAGGTTGCATTGTGTAACTACAGAAATTACTGCAGCAAAGCTTCTCTGGCATCAGGATCTTGGCAGAACTAAAGAAAAGGTTTAGATATTGGTGTGGATATTGAGAAGACACATTTAGGAACAAACGGCTTCAGGAATCTGGTGATCCAGGGATGAACCTGGGAGATGCCAGCAGAAGACGTTTCCTTTGAAGACAGCACAGGCAACCACCTCCCAGCTCATGCACTCCAGAGCACACAGCCCACGTCAGAGGGAGGGTGTCAAAGAGGATAAGAGGGACTCTGGTAACACTATGGATTTGCCTGTGTTGAAAGGAGTTGGAAAGCAAGACTACCTTGCTGATACTTTCAATCCTACCTCAATGATCCACTGAGTGTGGTTTCTGACTCTGAGCTGCCCAGGGCAGGAGCAGCCTTATCCTACACTTGGTGTAGGACTACCTCAGCATGACCATGAACACGTTAAAAGAAAACATGCTAAATTAACAGGTATCCAAAGCAAGCTTAGGCCCAGATGCCTTCTCAATGGGAAACTGTGTCACTGGGTGATTTTGCAGGTGATTCCTTTGATTCTGCTAAATTCAATAAAGTCAGGTGGCCACTGGCAAGCTGGAAACAGCCAATGCAGCCTTGAAGCAAGGATGAGTTTCAGGATTGTCCCAGAGAGCTGGGACCACACAATGTCTCTCTTCTCCCCCTGAGAACCAAACTCGCATGGCTGTGCTCCAGCCAAAATGAGAATCATGTAACGGAGATAATACCAGAGAGACAAGAGCAGTCTGGATTCACACCGCTTCAGCCAATGCGTATTTCTGTCAGGGGACCAGTACATCAAACTCACACCACATTTATTAGTCTCTCTTCTCCCATGGGAGATATTCTGTGGGTGAAGCAGACGAATTCACACCAGGTCTCTCTTCCCATCAGCAGAGTCCTTTCAAAGAGAAAAATCAGGCAACAACTGGTGAGGTATGCACAAGCATTTCTGCCAGCACAGCTCTGCAAGGCAGGGATACGAAGAGGTGCGATCCTTCACTGATGGAGCTGTGCTGGCTCCAATCCCATGTGTAGATACATTTATACCAGCAATCCCCTCTGCCTTTTTTCTTTTTTTTTTTTTTTTTTTTTTCCAACAAAGATAACTTGTGTTGTGCTGTATGTCTGTGTCTGCACAAAGGTATATTTTTTCCTTTACATTCTGACAGTACGAAGCACAGCTATGTCCAGATAAGGAAGCATTTGGTGGGTGTAACAGCCTTTGGTGTCCTATTTTAGGCAGGTGTTCACAGGGTAGCCAAGACCTCAGATTTCTTGGAATAGATGAACGCGAGTTAGGTTTATCCCTTGACACATCTCAAAACAGCTCACTGGGAAGATATGAGGAAGGGGGGTGAAAATGCAACTTTCAGAAGTCTAGTCACATGCATAAAATGAAAAGCAACTACATTTTCAGATCATGTTAGTTTCAAGAAAAAGCATGCAATAGGTCTTACTGGTGGGGCTATGGTGGATGGATGGATGGAGACAGAGCAGACAAAGTGAGAAATAAACACAGCCGTAAGAAATTCCGATTTCTGATCAAGGGAATATTTTCATGGAATATGGCATGCGATATTTGCCCAGCTGAGCACACATCAGCAACAGGCAGCGTGACCTACAGCCACAAAGTGAGAGAAAGCTGTTGGCAGCAGCAGTCCATAAAAAGGACATAAATAATTAAGAGTTCTTCTAAACAAGGTCAAGTTTTAGCCGCTGCTTCTCTTCCTCTATTTAACAGTCAAGGGAGATGGCTCAAGTGATTCAGGGTGAGCTTTGTCCTGGTAAATCTCAAAGCAAGGTAGAAGATCTGGAAAGAATCCGAGCTTCCTTCTTCACCACAAACTTTGCTGTTCATTAAATGTGAGCTGAACCATGACTTCAGCAGCAAGTCCTGGAAGATTAGCTTGCTGCATCCCCAAAGCAGCTTTCCTGACAGAAAATTTGCTGCAGACAGCTTGAATGGTTTTAAGATGCTGCTGCAATTTTCACATCCTGCCCTGCAACACGATGGGTCCCCTGGAGCACTGAACCACGGTGTTTCTCCAGCAGTGCTGCCCCTTCCACTTCTCACAGAAGGGGAAAAATATACCGCATTATTAGCACATAGGGACAAAAAGGGTTCGGGGTTTTTTTCAACAATTCAAGGCAATTTAAATATCCCTCTGTCTGCTGCTGCTACATGAGTGGTTGATTTGGAGTTCAGGTCAGGGTAGCTGGAACATAATCATCAGTTCTTCAGTACTATGGACATGCTTGGACATCTGCCTGTGCATCATCTTCCTAGTACTAACAGCGTTGCCTCCACTACTTTACAGCAATAAAACACGGCAAGGAATTCAGAAAATGCCACGTAAAGAGAGCAGCCAAGATTATTATGGTAGGATTTCTACTTTGTATTTTAATGCGGAAACTCCTGGAAGCATCTGACTGATCACAGAGTCTTTCTCCCAAAGCAAAAGACTCTTGTTCTCATAATCCTTCCTTCAGGTAAAGAAACATCCAGGGAAAAAAATAAATGCAGTACTCAGTGCCTGATGGTTCATCATCCCCATTCAAGCCTCCCCACTCCTCTAGAAGACAGCACAGAGAGAACACCTGTTCTTGCTGCTGGCCATTTCACACTGAAAAACCCCACAATTCCCCTCCAGCTTGAAGCCATCCATCAGAAGGAAAGTTATTTTAGATCTGACAGGCAGTCAGGGGCAGAGCAAGATTGTTACATAAAGCATCAGTGGGAGTAAACAGGAACATTATTCTTGTAGGCAGTAATGCTTCCATCTCGAGGGACCCCCACAGTACCACACAGGCTCTGGGATTCCTCCAAGTGATTAAATATGTAGACCAGCTTTTTGGCACCTATTCAAGGCTTCATACCACATACCTGCTCTTTCTTCTACATGTATTTTCTGTTTCTGTGTGCTTCTGCTGATGCTGTCTGTCTCTTCCCATACATTTAGCCAAAGGATGGAGCAGCAGATGTATCCTAAGGAGCCCTTACAATGTCTGGGTAAAGATTCCTCAACTTGAGTACATTGTCCTACTGCAGTGTCACACAATCATCATTGCTGTATTCTGGTTTGGAAGCACTTTGTACCCATTTGGCATTTTTCTAACAAAACTGTGCAAGGATAAGTGACCATTAGTGCCCAATTATGACAGCCTCTAAGATGAGAGACACCCCCACCAGCCAGCACTAACTCATGGATGGATGGTTGTGACACAGAGTGGACACAGGAGGAACTCTGCCTTTTTGCCAGGTGAATTTTCAAGCTCTCTCATGACTCACAGCATCTTTCCTAACAACAGCACATGAAGGAATCACAGCCCCAGGTTGCCTTCCTGCCCAATGTGCTCACATACTGTGCCGCTGAGAGCGCATGTATCATCCGGACAAACTCAAGCTATGTTGCCAGAAAAGGACATTGCACGCTCCACAAACAGCCTCTTGAAGTGACATTCCTTAAGTCAACCCTCACAGCTGAAAACTGGGGTCTCTAGGCAATAACCCACTTGCAGGACCTTGGGAAACACCAGGCTTCCTTCCCTTACAAGCGTTATTCTCTTGTTGGCTGCGGGCACCTCTTTGTCTGGGCAGAAGAGCAGTGCAAACACTGATCCTGGAAGCCAGCACCTTCAGAAGTGAATGTTACTGCCATCACCCAAACACACGCTGTCCTCTTAACTCAGGACCTAATGTATTGGTTTTCTATCTCCTGTTTTGTGCCATGTATCGTGGGTGGCTATCACCAAACAAAATCACTGCTGGAATTGCTGAAAGCAGCTTTGTGACCAGGCCTGCAGCTAATACTGTCTTCTTGCTGACTTTCTGGTTATGTAGCCTCTTGATTCTGCTCCCCAGCTCTTGCTGACTTCGAAATCTGCGCCTGACAAAGCCCCCTCCTTTCTAAAACCCTGTGCACAATCTATGGCTGCGATGGAGTTAATTTCCTTCCTAGCAGCCCGCACGCTGCTGTGTTTTAGATCTATGACTTCATCAGTGTCGATAACACCCCAGTGTTCCAGCTCCTGCTGCACATTTTTTTTAAGACCTTCCTTGTTTCTCACTCTACCCCCTCCAGTGAGTAGGCTGGGGGTGGGCAAGAGGCTGGCAGGGGACATGGGTGGGACAAAAGGGAGAGTTGGTCTTTCCAGGGTGGCCACTGCTCAGAGACTGGCCGGGCATTGGTCTGCTGATGGAAGGTGGTGAATGACTGCCTTTGCAGCACTTGCATTTTGCCCCCGCCTCTTTTTTTTCCTTCACTTATTAAACTGTCTTTATCTTGACCCAGGAGTTTTTCTCACTTCTGTTCTTCCAACCCTCTCCTCCGTCCTGCTGCAGGAGAGAGTCAGCAAGCAGCCAGGTGGGTGCTCAGCTGCTGGTTGGGGTCAACCCACCACCCCCTAAAGCCCCTAAAAGTACATTTTCAGGCTAATCTTTACTGGACTTAGCTTTTTTTTGTAATCACAGCTAAAACCACCCTGTACCAATCAAGAACTCCCTTTAGCTGTGTCTCAAATTGCCCTGCATTCTGATTTTTTTCAGATCTCGCAGTCATGTCAGACTTTAGGAGATGCTAATTCAAATAAATGTAAGGAAAGCCACGTACTGGCCCAGGACACATTGCGCCTGCGAGTCATCACAATACTTTTCACAAGCTTTCTAGACGTCAACCCTTGAAGTTTAGAAGGTAAAGATGTAGATTTGGGGCAACCGCATTTGGGCTGGATTTGGATTCCCAATGCCTTTTCTCCTAGGAGTCAAGTCTTGCTGAGACACGGAGGAAGCAGAGAAAGGAAAAAGCAATCTCAGTCCGTCAGTTTTCCTTGCGGCTCTCAGCCATGCCCATCTCTGGATTTTGTTCTCAAGTGCTGAAACATTTCAGGCTGTTCAGATAGGGAGAGCCGTGCTTTTGGAGGCTGTCCAAACCATCCATTAGGCTTCTCTTAGTGAATAAATTGTTCTGTTTGATTCATGGGCAGCACTGCTGTCTCTGAAGGGAGTTAACCAGAACATAACCAGGACTAGTGCATAGCACTGGTAGCAATTTGATCAATACTGAAATAAACAGCATGAATTTTATTCCAATTGAAATATAAGTTAATGGAGTCCTGAAAAGTAGCTCTGTAGAGGCAGAGAGAATGCCTCTGCAGAGATGCAACCACCCCTGAACCCCACATTTCAAACATAGTCTTCCCTCTCATCCTCTGCAGCATTTCTTATCCTCATTTTCTCCCCCAGCTCATCAGAGCCACTGGGTGATTGTTGGACACACTTTCCCCACCTTTCTCTGCACACATCACATTGGCAAAATCTCCATGCTTAGACCCACTACAAGAGTTTCTGCACATCCTACAGCACCTTTGCATTACAATACTGGTACCACGCTCCTCTGAGCCAGCTCTGGGACACCAGCACTTCGCAGAGCTCCATCCCAGCTCTGTGCTCTGAGCTAAAAGAAGTGAAGCCTGCTCAGAGATCCCTCAGGAACTGCTGCCTGACCGGCTTGCGTGCAAAGTGATCATCACCAGCAGCCCCAATTACCATCATTTTAACTTTCACAGTCATTCTTTATCACTGGAGGTACCAAATCGCTCCCTCTTCCTTCTGTCTTGGCCTTGCACAAGGCCCTCTTCTGTCTGGTGGGATGAAACCCAAATCTGTTGACACTTAACCTTGCCCAAAGAGCCTGCAACTCAGGATGACAACAAGTATTTTGTTAGCAGTTCTCTCAAAGGGCACAATGATATTAACCAACATGACCAAAGTAGTGGCCCTTGCAGAGCAGCCATCATGCCTGCTTCTCCCTAGTTTGCTCATGGAAGCATAAAGAGGTCCCTAACAGCCCAAGGTGGGGACACGCACATCAACAAGTAGGAGCTATATATGTGAGAGGAGCAGGAGATGGTATAGTTACCAGCATAAGAGCTAGCCATACTTCTAGAATTATTTGCGAGCAGCTATTGAGCCCTCAAATGCCAACTTCAGTCAGGCAGATGCAAATTTTGAGGATCTCCATTAAGGTTACTCAAGGTACATCCTTTTTCCTCCAGAGTAATCAAACGCATATCTGGCCTATCATCGGCAGTGCAAACACTACCCCAACGCTTCCAGTGCTGACAAATATATTCTTCCATCATTGCTCAATAGCTATTTGCTCCGTTCAGCTCTGCATGTATTATAATAGCATTTAAAGACAGCCAGCCTCCAAAAGCAGATGAATATGAAATTAACAACAGAGGCATTTTCGCTCTGAGGTCTGGAAGAGAGCATAAAATAACTGAACTTTGTTCCTGTGGCTTATTACATCATCTGGCCTCTCTTTGACTGAAAATATTTCTATTCCTCATTCCAGCCCATCTGTTCTTCAGAAGACTCCTTCTCTCTATTTACTTGAAAAACAACTAACTGGAGGCAAAGGCGCTTCACCCCCCCTCCCAGAGGAAAGTATGTTCATAATTAAGCGACAAGCATTGCATGTTTATTCCTGCTAGTGCATGTGCACGCATACATACGTGTGTGCGCATGCCTATTTTTAGTTACACTGTCAAAATCGGTCTAATATTTCACAGCAAAGGAGGTCTTCATGACCTGAAAAACACATCATTATTTCTAATTAGGAAATAAAGACACAGAATTGTTGAAAATATCTCTCTGTGGGGGAGCTGTGCTGTGAGATGACTGGACTTTTCCCTGCTGTTGTGTTTTCTTTAGCTTTCATTTACTTTGGTGCGAAAACTGAGTCCAATGAAACCGATCAGCCGGCAGGGAAAGAAAGAAGGGGGTTAGGACAACGGTGCTGCCCTCACCTTCCTGTGTGGGCTGAGAAAGGCATTTTGGGTCTTTTCCCAATTTGTGTACTCCTCCAACAGAGGCTCACCTCACTCAGCACAGCCTCCCTGCCTGTACTGCTTTCAGGCCGTCTCTGCTGCTGCACCTTTTCTTGCACTGGAAGGAGACCAAGCTGGAGCAGTACAAACACGTGGTGTAACCCATGCATCAGTATATGAATTATTTCCACTAAAACAGCAGAGCAAGTCTCTAACGAGAGAGGTATGCTCCTCCTTTTGCCATCTATATTGTGGAAAGGACACATTCCTCTTTGTCTTATCCTTCCTTATTATAATCACTTCTGGGGGGAAAAAAAAAACAATCCACTAATTTTGAGGTGGGTCTTCACTGAGTTCATGGCCTCAGGACACAACTTTAGCACACCCAAGAGCAGGAGCATGGAAAGAGAGCTTCATTGCACCGTCCCAGGAACAACGCCCGCCTGCCTGCCAGGCCGTTGGGACACAAATGCTCTGAAGAAATCCTACATGACTCAGGGCTGAGGTCATTTGAAACAATGACTGCAAAACCACACGCAAAGGGGTGAAACCCCTTCTAACGACCGCGCCGATGAATTCTCAGAAATTGTCAGCTGAGGGGAAATGCATTTGTACTGTTTGACAGACGGAGATCGCTTGGGCAAGGCTGCCCCACAGCAATTTTCTCCTCTGGCAGAGCAGGGGGCAGAGCAGACCTCCAGGACGTGCTGCCAAGGTGGCAGAACCCCGCAGGGTGCACAAGCTTAGGCTCAGCCATTCACACCTTCCCCAGGAGCTGACTTCTTTTCCCCAGAACAAAGGAGAGGCTGTATAACTTTGAACAGTGACATTCGGTCAGGTTTTTTTCTTTCAGCTACATCTCCAAGCTATACAAGAAATTCCACTGGATGGGACATGACAGTGCCCAAACTGACAGGGTTTCCAGGTAGGGCTGGAGAAGATCATTCACACTTCATGCTCACTATACCCTCAGTATCTCTGTTAAAATCTACCTAATTTGGTCTCTGATCAACTTAGATCTGTAGTGGGACCATTAGTAGTTGTATTACAAGCAACTCCACTGATGCAAGTCTACTTTGCTGCTTGTCGTGTACCAAAAATTGCCTCTTTGTAGATACAGGGTCTATTCATGTGCTTCTGGGTTGTAATTCACACCTGGTTACACTTAAACCAGAGAAGTTTCAATGAAACTACTGAAACAATTATGGTATCTGAGACTATAAAAACCTGAGCAGCAAACCACTGAGGGTTTGAAGCATCTGACGTCTGTATAGACATGGTACACAAAGAGTGGGAAAGAAAACAGGGATTCAGAAAGATGGGATCACAAGATGTCTGGAAGAAAGGAAGTGCTCTCCTGGGGTCTGCAACCCACAAATCCACACAAATACAAAGAAAAACCAGGTTCAAACTTTAACCCTTTCCAGCAATGAAAGGAAAGAGACCCATGACCTTCATATTTCTGAATGAGGCCACTGAAATACCAAATACAAGGCAAGTATGTCCACCTTGAAGGCATCGTACACCCATTTTTTCCCCAGGTAGAACTACAGAGCAAATCCTAACCAAACTCTTGGAGAGATCATAGGGTGCAGAAGACATGCTTTTGCACAAATGTGTCTTTTGCCACATTTTGTCAGCCTGGCCATGAAAGGGGCACTTGCCAGTTCACTCAGCACTTCATTAGCCACCAAGCAAAGCCCTAAGGACTGCTACAAGGATGACCTGCAAGACTCCAGTTTGACATAAGTGCTACTGACAACGTTATCTGGTGAGATTGCTCATCTGCAACACTTGTTTCCCAAGTGCAGAAAGAAAACCCACACGACTGGCTTTTAGAAAAAAAGAAAAGCATGCACCAAGCAATATGCTTTAAGTCTGCATTCATGTTGTGAATGAAATGGGTTCATCATGTCCTGCTTTATCCACAGGGGTACAAAATGCAAGTGATTTGCCTTTCTTGTCTTACCTCTTTTTGACATTGTCAGAATACTGCAGTATGCCCGAGGAGTACATCAGGCAGATAGCTACACTCAATCCATTTAGCTCCATGAAGCAAAGCGGCCATGCTCGCAACAAATTTCATTTCCCATACCGAATGAAACGGATCTTGCAAAGTGTATTATTTCAGAGAACAGAGTTTAAAGAAAGCACTTGCCTGCAATCTGTAGGCACCACGGGTACAGGCAGCAGCCTTGTTTTTGTTTCACGGCAATTTATTGGCACAAAAGATCTAAGAACTGGGCCTTTACATTTTAAAATCTCCTGATATATCCCATTTCCAGATAAAATTATTTGCATATAGAAGTTGCTGTCCTTTCCTACTGCAGTCCATAGGAATACTGCCCTTGACTTCAACAGGAGCAAAGCAATCTGGTCAAGGAAGGTGCTCTTCTACAGATACAACTTACATGTGCAAACTTACCATGACCAGAGGTAAGTAATGCACAGCAGGACGAGGTATTTTCTTCATGCTTGTCTGTAGCTTCATCTTTTTACTTGCCTCTGGATAGTGTTACTAAACACTGACTTTTTTTCAAGCTTAGCCAGAATGGGCACAACCAATTTCCTGATGTCCTGGAACCCGTCCAAACTATCCATTAGCCACAAGTTCACAAACCGATACATCTTCCAAAAGGCTCATGGGCAACACTATTGTTTCTAAAAAGGAGTTAACTTCAGGTAAATGAAAATAAGATTTACTGCTTGGGACAGGTTGCATGCAGTAAATAACTCGGAATTTATGAATTGTCATCCATAAGACTCCATTCATCTGCAGCGATAAGGGGCCCTTGGACCACTCAGCGCAGTAACTGTCCGTTAAATCACCGTTATTTATGTGCATCGCTGGCGGGGGCCTGCATGGCAATCACGTCTCTATGGTGCTAGGCGCTACCCAGACACTGTGTCAGGTCATCACAGTCACGTTATCCTGATAGTGCTGGTTGATACGGCCCTGCGCAGGAACTCCTACCAGCATCTCCTCCCACACCTCCCCTGCCATCTGCTTCATTAGCAGGTGATGGAGAGCACTTGCAAGCCAGACAGGTAGCTCGCTCTGGGGAAGGGGCTGGTAAAAGACCCTCAGTTCCCACTCACAAGGTTGAGTCCTTGGCATGGTGATCACCAAGGCACACCAAGGCCACAGCGGAGCCCCAGAGACATACTGCCATGCAAGACCTTCCACCCCTGCTGTTCCCTCCCACTGGCTGCTGTGGGCCCTTCAAGGCCAGGCTTCTTGCTATCCCACAGAAAACACAGCACTTGAATTGAGACCTGCTCTTCCCCCTCAGCACAGACCCTCTGACCTTGCTCCCAGACTCCAGCATCAGTCCTGAGCAGCAAGAGGTCCCTACCATCTGCTCTGACACGGATGTGCAGAGGCTCCTTACTACCACTGTTTTCTGTGTTTCCACGATTATCGAATTCCCTCCAACCACACAAAGCCTGTAACATTGCATTGCTGAACATGGGGTCGATGTCCCACCCTTAGATGGCTCGCCAGACCCTCATGATTCACCATGCACAACTGTCATCTACAACACGAGTCCAAATACACCTTGCAGCAAGGACTAGAAGTAGTACAGGCTTGATGTTAAACCAGAGCCCTGGGGTTTTGCTGCTTCAGATCACTCGGTTTGTCCAACACCTATGATCTCTTTTAGCAGTTTCACACACAACTTCCAGAAATATATGTTTAATAACACTATTGCAAAATGACCTCAGGGGACCAAGTGTCATAAACAACTGAGCCACCATCCCTCCCAATGTGTGCAGCCCATGGAGCTGAGCCATCCGCTTCTCAACACTCTGAGCAGAGCTGACCCTTCAGAAACTCTCCACCCTAGAAGCTGCTGGTAGCACATGGTGGAGGGGAAAACTACTTCCTCCTTGTAGGTTTTTACATTACAGTAAAAATAAAAAATTTCAGAGTCCCCATCTGTTTTTCAGTATAAAACTGATTTTCTATGTCAAGGGGTGGTGCCAATATGGGACAGAGATACCCCTATGAAACAAAAGCTCTTTACAATTACCCAATACTATGTCATATAAAGACTGGTACCACCAATAGCACATATAGACCAGGGTTGATTGTGGTCTGGTGTGTGTCTCTTTTTCCCCTCTTCCTAGAGGCTTCAGTTCTGACTCAAACATACGGACATGTACATGGTGGGTGAATAACCACTCAAACAATATGAAAATTGCCATGAGCAAAAGTACTCTGAACGAGCAGTGGGGAAAAAAGCTTTTACAAAAAACACACAAAACAGAGAATGCTGGAGAGAAGCAGTGCCAGGGTGGTTACCAGCATCCATGTGAAAATGGTACCCTGGGATGCACAAGCAAGCTGAAACCTTCCCTGCTTTACACCTAACAAGGAGACCTCTCTGCACGCAGAGGCCACCTGCTACTGATTCTGCTGCATCAGTGAAGCTACAGTGCGAACTTCAGCAAGGTTCGATTCAGACAAAATAGAAACCCACCAAAAAATGAAACTATAAAGTTGAATTCGCATTCTTTTCCTGAAGTCAACCAGGTTACCTAACAGCTTGATTCTGCCACCAACTTTGCACATAGAGCTATGGAAAATGTCAGAATTTCACTAATTTTCTGGATTTTAATTGTGGTAGCAGGTAATTCTTAGTAACCCCTCAGAGCCATCCAATGTCTAATTGTAAAAACAGTTTCACAGTTAATTTGCAGGAAAAAATAGATTATTTCAAATAATCATTTAAAGCTGAAATTCAGTCTCACAGGCCAAAAGCCCCAAATATCCAGGGTTACCTAGAAGAAAACACTGAGAAGAAAAGCCTGCATGAGCAACTCACCTCCAAAACACTGGGCTTTTCTCCATCAGCTGCAGCAAGCACTGGCCCCAGCACAGGCTCTGCTTCAGGAACAGAAGAGTTGAGCATCATGCAGCAACCAGAGCAAAAACCAGCGATGCTTTGAGGAGCTGCTGGTCTGGGATGTGGGAGATCTGGGTTTCCCTTCCACCGCTAGCGCTGCTGCTGTTCTTGCGTGCTCCCAGCCAGCCACACAATTAGTGTTTCTGTTGAAGAGAAAAGGAAAAAAAATAATGTCTTGATGGTCATCTTGCCTGGTAAAGAGTGCAAGCCCCTCAGAGCAGAGCTATCGTTCCCTGTGTGCTCTTCCCAGCCTGGATGGCCGCTGTCAGCCTGAGTCTCAAAACACAAATGCTGATGAGCAGCGGCTGCTAACTACCATACACACTGCAGACAGAGACAAGGGAACCCCCCCAGACTCTAGTCTGTGTTTCTGTGGCAGGAACAAAGCAGTATGATGAAGAGTCCAGGCTCAGATGTGTTCATAAAATGCCAAAAGGAAGGCCAGCTACTAAAACACCTTTTTGGAGACCCCGCTAATCTCAAGTCTCCTGATTTACACAAGTACATGTTCCTGTCCCCTGGGAGAGCAGTCACAGACTTTGCTTTTAAGCCTTCAGCAAGCTTTGTATTGCACCAGAACAGTGTATTTTGTACATATTATTACAGGCAATTAACTTCAAAACCTGGTTAAAACCCCTCAGTTCTACAGTTTTAGCAAACCTCCAAACAAAGGCCAGAAAGTTTCTGGTTTTGACGCACAGCAGGTGCTGCCATGGCAGGGCCCGGAGGACCAGACCTTGTTTCCCACCATTTCCAGGGCACCAAAAATCCCAGCTATCAGACAACAAGCTGGTCACTGACACACAAGGGTCCCCTGGCTTCAAGGAAACCATTGCTTTGTTAGAGCAGCTTGAGCAGAAATTTTGGGCCAGCTCATAACACTCTACAGTATCTCTTGGGGTGACAAAAATGTGAATCTTTGGGGACAGGGTTTAGGCTCTCATTTGGCAAGCAAGCCTCTGCAGGTCCCAAACAATTCTGCAGCATTGTCCCTAGGAATCACAAACCAGCCCCATGTCTACACAGCTGCTACTCTCAGCTGGTATCACAGCTCAGGGGTGCCCAGACAACACCAACACATTCCTCCAGAAGCGCCCAAGGGGAGGCTTTTTGCTAGAAACTTCCCCTTGCTCTGCCAGCCTCCTTACTCATTCCCAGATCACCTTTCTCTGCTGCCCCCATATTCTTCTCCCTCTCCCCACCCCATCTTGTTTCTCTTTGCAAGGCCCTTTTCTTTGGGAATGACACAATTTCCCTTTGGGAGAGATTAGCAAGTGGGGTTTGGCCATTGTGCCTGGGATCCCACCATAGGGAGCAGTAGATGGGAAAAAGAAATAACATACAACTTCTTGTGGCCCCTCTGCGTGCATGCTCCTCACACAGGCCGTGGTTAATTGTGCTGCCTTCAGCACCACTATTCTATTACTAAAGTATCGTGTCCTTCATTAAAGGTGGGGTTGCAGCCGTGTGGGATGCGTGTCCTTCTGCATGCCAGCCCCTGTGCAAGGGGGCAAGGGTGGTGCCAGCCCTGTAGTGCACACAGGCAGGTCCACAGGGTCTTCAGGAAAAAAGTGCTGCCAAAACCTATTCCTTTTCTCATTCTAATACTTGAAAACAAAACAAAACAAAACAAACCACCAAAAACCAGAGCAAATCAGATGAGCAGAAAGAGAATAGATGGGGAAAGAGAATAGATGATGGGAGCACAAGAGAGAATAGTTGCAAGACTAGAAGGAAAAGTGCCTCACTAGGACAGGTTTTCCATGGGATTGCAACCATCAGAGCAGCACTGCATTGGGGGGAAGAGCACTACTCAACAATCTTGATGAAAGGGAAGGATGATTGTGAACAAAATGTTCATTTCCTTCCCAAACTTTTTATTTTTAGGCTTCGTTACCATAGTGATGTGTCAGGCCATCTCTACAGGTTAAGGTATTTCATCCTTTCTCCTGGGAAACCATTCCTGGTATCAACAATGCTCAAGCCCATGTCTCCATCTGGCATGAACTGCCACAGCTTTAGGTGAAGGTCCAAGAATTGCCAGCAGCAGATCCGCACAGCCCACACTTAAATTTTCTTAACTTCCTCTGCTGCCTCTTATGCTAAAACCCCTTTGGACTAGAGCCCTTCTTCCTTCAAAGCATCTCACCCCTTCAAATGCTTGAAAGTACATTCAACTTTTCACTATTTCAGCAAGGAAAATTTAGCTGTTGTAGCCACACTCTCGATCCTTTCCGCTCTCGCCCACGCAGTCTGGTGTGGAGTTCCCTCTCCTATACATTTTTGAACGCTTCTGTGAAGCAAGCAGAAACCCCAAGACTTCTGAGGTCGGACTGGGTCTGGCACAGGATGTTGTTAAAGAAACCAGAGGATTAACAGCCGTTAGGGAACCTCAGCCAGGCTTCAAACATAAAACCCAATATTTCCTGCGTGGCTGAGGAGCACATGCCTGAGGGACAGTGCCCCTTTGTGTGCTCCCAGAAGCGCTGTGTGCGCCTGGGTCTTGAGAGTCTTTTTTTTGGAGCAAAAAAATAGACAAAGATGAAATCAAATATCATGACATTTTCACAGTGTTTCTAGTCAAACAGAAAATTAAACAGGCTCAGTATTATTGCCAGAATGTAATTTATGCACTGCTTTGGGGAAAGCAGACTTAGGCACACACAGAAGGTCAGGTTTAACTCTGTTATTAGCTGTCCCCTCCTTCCTCCTAGAAATCCTCATGGAGCTACTTCCCAATCAAAGAGGGAATATCTAACATAGAGAAGAGGTGGATGAAGGGCTGAAGCTTTATACGGAAGAAGAAAGTAGAGGCATTTCAAATCACTTGGTGACAGGCAAACTGGGAGGGCACTATCTACCCCAAAATAATTTCAACCTCTGCCCATTCATACAACAGCTTCTGCATATAACAGTATTGTGGATACACTATACTAGTGGGTTGGTTTTTATCTGCTTGGTTTTTGGTTGTGGGGTTTTTTTCTTGTTGGGTTTGGGTTTTGTTTTTTTGGTTTTTCTTGTTATGACAGAGTGACACTAAAATCCATTGTCCTGTGCCCAAGAAATAGGTAGTGGCAGAGTTTACCCTCTTCAAATATCAAAGGTAGAATTAATAAATAAAACACGGAATCTAAATCAAAGTTTTAATAATGTGAGTTAGAGGAGTAGAGGTGTTTCTACATGGTGCTCGTTAAAGCACTATGAGCAAGGGCAGGACAGGTGGCTTAAAGACAGTAGCTTACAAATGACAAAATATTTCTAAGTATGACCCTTGCCCCAGGCTTCTCGAAATCAGGTTTTGTGCCACATCTGTACATTGATGCATGTGTGGAAATGGCATACACCCTTTGGGCTGGAAGTCTCCTCCTGTGGATCAAACCCCCAGTTTTTTGTACAATGCAGAACACAGCCAGTGATGTAAAACTAGCGCTGGCTGCTCTGGCAATACACATAGAGGAGCGCTGGGCGCAGAAAGGAGGGGAATTTGGAAAAAGTGCCAAACTGTTCATCTCCACAGGAACGAAACACCAGCTGCAGCTGTGAAAATGGATTTCCAAAACCACCAGCATCGTTAGAGGAAGAGGGAACCCTCCTTCCCCAAAATCACACCGCACAGAGTCCGTGACCATGGTGTTACCAGCTCACTGTGGACAACAGCTGATGTGTGGGTTCCCCACTGAGCTGTGGCAGTTCTGAACCGATTTCAGGTCATCTTTCTGAGCTCACTGGCAACGGAAAGAGCTGGATAGGAAAAATGGGCTGACTGCAGATGAAATGTGAATCTGAAGCACTTGCTGGAATGAGCACTCATTATGTTCAAAGACTCGCAAGAGAATTGAAGGCTGTAATGATTTTTTACAAGTTTGAGCAAACAGATGTGTTGTAAACACCTCACAAAATCCATCTCCTGAATTCATGTTTACCAGCCCTTGGAAGTGTCTCTTTCTTGGAAGATCAAACACCCTGACTCCTTCCAACTAATTAAATGGATTTCCCTGGGAATAAATTGTAGCTGTCACCTAATCAGATAGTGCATTTTAATAAGATGTTGGCTTTCCAGTGTTGAAGAATATGATTCCCACAGTGTTTTGGTTAGAATACGTACCCTGTTTAGGGCTCAGCCTAGTTTGTTAACATAGAAGTTAACAGCTCAGCGGAAAAATCATGCCACCAATTCAAGCGCCGCCCCCCCCCGCCCTTTTTCTTTTTGGGCTTCTGCCTTCACATCCTTATTAGGGTATTCCTGTTTTTCTTTCTTCTGATAACAGTGAAAACTTTACACATCACAAATGTTGGTGTCTTTTTGGAGACTATCAGCTGTTTGTGGCCATATGGAGAAGCTTGGTGTCCCCTCAACTTTGTCTTAAGCCCTTTCTCAAATCAGATGTAAATGCTGAATGAAAGCTTCATCAATGTGCCTAACAGCTAGCATTTCCAGAATAACAGAGCTCGAAAAAAATCCAAACACAATGAGCATAAGAAGCAAGAATGATTTCTAAAGTTATTCACTGGAAGGAACTTAATTTGCCCTGATATGTTCCAGAGCCATCGGCAGCATCAGCACTTTGTCACTACTGCAAGTGATGAAAAAGGCAGCTCAAGTCAAACCAGGTGGAGAAACTGATCCACTTAATGAAAGATTCTCCATTTACTTTCTAAAAGCAGTAATGTGCCAATCCAGCAATTCAGTTTTTAGTGCTACGAAAAGCAATGGGACCAAAGTGTAGAAGGTGACCATCTGGATTGAAACAGGGAATGTTGGGATGGTGATCCTCCTGGGAATGATCTCTCATATTCTTCCCTAGCGATATAACTATGAAGCAACCTCACCTGGTAACTCTTATTGCTTCTACCAGCAACATACTTATGCCCAAATAGCCCGTGTTACCACACATGGGAGCGACCAAGCCCGAGATGCATCTGGTCACATTGCATTCATTCCCCAGAGGACCTTAGAGGGATGGATGCAGTTCCTTGCCAGGAGTTTTTTAGGGGTATCACAAACTGTGTGCCAACTGCTTACTCATAGCATAGTAAGAAAATATTACCAAAGTCTTGCAGTACAAGTCATTAACACATTGAAGTCAGTAAGAGTGATGCTTGCAATTCTGCTGTAGGTACCAACTCCACAGAGCATTACTCCTGGTTTGAGCAGGAGCTGGGCTTTCTAGGTTTCTTGTGAAGAAGCATCTCTGTGCATGCAACAACAGAGGTCAGTTATGTGAGGCATGATACTAGGGCTGAAAGTGAGCATTAAGCAAAGGAGGCTAAGGGCACACCAAGGGAGACCTAACTAGAAGAACTCTGCTTCTGCTCAAGTTGCAAAGGCCATAGAAAAGGCCTTAAAAGACACTAGACTTTTTGCATGACCAAGAGGTCAATCACAGGAAGCGCGTGTCTTCAGTAAACTTTTCAGAAGTGGACTTTTTGACAGGGATGTAAATTATCTCGCTCTCTTCCACTTAGATGTCTTTCCCCCAAACCAATATGAACATAACAAGGGCAAGCCTTCTAGCTCTCTGACAAACGGCTGAGGCGGGTCAGCAGGGACATAAACAGAAACTTAAGTCCCTCTGTGACAGAAAAGCAGGCTAGTAAATTGTTCTCAAACTGGACAAACTTGCAGTGGTTTTGGGTTTTTTTTTTCAGGTTAAGTGGGGTTAACATTTGGATGAGAAGCACATTCCAGTGTGATTTCACCACTGAAATGGAGCCATCCCCGGGGTGGAGACCTGCAGCTGCTAGTAGCGCATATGTATTTTGCTCAATATATTCAATGAAAGAATTGTGCAAGTAATCAAACAACACAACTGAGGCTACATCACAATTTGGGCAGGACACTGAGGTGAAGTGTTCTTGTTGCTATATGCACCAAGGAAAGCAAAGGACTTTTGTATTCCCCAAGAACTGATATTTTTCCATCTGTATTGATTGTAAGTGGGAAAGAGAAGATATATCCCACATCAGAAAGGCAGAAGGCTGACGGTACCGGTGCAGAGGGAACATCTTCCTGTAGCAACAATCTGTCACTACAGGAAGATGTTCCCTCTGCACAGGTACCATCAGCCTGTAGCAACAATCTGTCCTGCTGCTCCTCTCCTTCACTCGCACGCCTCTCCCTCAAGGACCACGCAGCAGCACCGTGCTGGGCGCCAACCTGAGAGATCCTGACTGCAGATTGGGAAGCTCTGAGGAACACCAACACGTGCCAATACACACCCGGCAACAACAGAGTCCAGAGATGTCCCTTCCCTTCACATTGCCCAAGTGATGACTGAACAGCTGAGCTGCACAGTGCTATCGAACGCACCTAGCAAGACACCAGCTATTAATTTCTCATATTTCTTCCCCAGCCTTCCCTCTTCTCACACCGTGCCAGCTCCCTTCACCCCTCCTAACAGCAGGCTGAAGCCACTTCATATCCTGCTGGCTTTATTCCAGCTGTCCTGACACAACGCAGTTTCTCCTATTTCTAATCATGCACTTCCTGGCACGATCCCCATTGGAAACCTCCACTTCTGATAGCATTCTGTGACCTTTCCTTTATTATTTCCCCACGGCACTCTTTGGTCCCCAATAGGTTCTAAAATTGGGATTTGCCTTCCTGGAAAGCCAGACACTCAGGGTGAATGACTCATGAGCATTGGCATGCGGCTCCAACAGCCCAGGACACAAAGGCAGTACCTTCCCCCACGCACAGTGGATCTAACAGTAGGAAGTATTATTTTGCAGGGCTATGCTCAGCAATTTCCTAGAAAAGCAACAAAAATGCCACATGTGTTTGTGTTTCCATGTGGATTCGGCACAAGGAAATCCACACAGGCCACGTGTGGTTTAGAAATTGTAGGTGTTGCGAGCCTCGCGCCTGCATAATGTCGTGCTGTTGGTATGCAGTAAACATTCCACGTCTTTAGGGGAAACTCCCACATAGCCAGGAGAAGGAGGGGTTTTAAAACCCAAGATCCTAACTTCAGCACAAAGGCATGAGCGGACAATAAATTTTATATCTGCAAAGGAAGCATCCAATTTCATTTGAGTATTTCATACGCTCCTTTAGTGAAGTGATTGTGCAAGAGCAATCACAGACGGACCAAAAAAAGGCTTGGCGACGTCTGAACTCTGAAGAGAGAAAGATGCCGTAGAGTTAAGGCTCTGCCAACAACCAGGTCACACCACAGAAGTCAATGGGGCCAGATTTCTACCCAGCCTTACAGCTCACAATCAGAGCCTTGTTCAGAAAGAAAAATCAGCTCTTATCTCACTACCAAAAAAAATCAAAGGATATACCAGCACACTCAGCTTGGAGCATGATACCAAGCAGTTGCTAAATCGTATCCTCCATGTCAGAAGGATCCTGATGAGTACTGCCTCTGGGATAAATTTTTGTCTGTCAAGCGGGATCGTGATCATGTGTGGTTTTTTTGTCCCTCTGCCATGCCCCTCTGATATGAGGATGGACATCCCAACAGTGCCTTATTTTTTCCCCATTTTATATTTGATTTTAAGTAAACATTTTCTAAATTAAAAAAAAAAAAAACAATCTGGTTCAAAAAGTAGAATACTTCAATATGAAAAACAAAGAACATGAAAAGTATTTGAACTGAAGCAAGAATATCTCCACTAAGTCAACCTAAATGTTCCCTTAGATTTTCTGCTGAAGAAAGACTCAGATTTTGATTCAAGTCTGAATCATGATTGAAAATTTAATGCTACCTCAAACATGCTAGGGAAAAAAAAAGAAACAAATGAAAGCTTTTCCCAGCAGAAGGACCTGCTTCTTGCAGTGAAGTGCCTGGTGCCATCTTTCAGAGCAGGAGGGCCTCAGAGAGATCCACCCAACCCCCTTCACATGCACAGAATGACTGAATACACTCGCATCCCTTCACAGCAGTGACCCAGCGACTCTATGAGTTTTAGTCCTTTTTAGGAAATAAATGTACAGCATGCTCCCCAGCTTCCTATCACAAACATCACACCTGTAGAAACTTCTGCACATCAGCACACAGCAGATACACAGACCAGCAGCTAAGCAGTTCACACCTCATCCCCCATCCACTGATTCCCAAAAGCAGAACAACTGTAGAAGCTACAGGAGCTCTGAAGCCACCAGAGATGAGGGAGGTGGCAGAGCAACTCCAGTTTCCCCGTGTGTACAGACACAACCCATACACTTTGGGTCAGGGAGAGCAAGAAACCATAAAAATTTCCACTACAGTATTACTGGGGGAAAAAAGCGTGCATGATTCAACACGCCTCTGAAGGAGGAGTCCTGTAGAGAAACATTATTTGAGGAATGAAAAAAAAAAAAGAGCCATGAGGTCATTTATATTGATTCCAGGCTAAACCTTGTAGATTAATTATGGGGGAAAAAATAGGTATTGAGAGCTCAATGTTGACTGTAAGCCGGTTATTAGAACAAAGCAGGCTGAGCGTGATCTTTAGAGGAAATAGCTTCTGATAGGGTCCTGGTGCTACGTTTCTTAGGTAACTGGACTCCGGCCAAACCATCTGGCTCTTCTGCATTTCATTCTAACAAAGAGGACTTTACAAAGCCTGCAAGAAAATCCCGTACACAAAAAATGTAAGAAGCATGCTCAAAAATGTACTATTCCAGGAGATATTTGATATATTTTAGAAGGATTTAGAGTTGGAGAAAAAAAGGCAGGGAAATTAAAAAAAAAAAAAATCCTGAAAAAAATGCTTTTACCTGAGAAAAAAGCAGGACAGCCCCTGCACCGGGATGCTGTGGGATTTTGCATTATTTTGTCCTATATAGGAAACAAGCATCTTACTACTGAAACAGAAAGCCCCTTTCTCTGGGAGCAGAAGAGAATAGCAGTCTCAGTGTCACAGTCCCCAAGACAGCATCTTGGTTCAGTTTAGAAGAGATGCTCAAGAGGGCAGCTTGCCTGCCTTCTTTCCATCGAAACCAACAAAGGGTTATTTAAACCTGAACACAACGATGGTTTCCTCTGATGTAGAGACACCCAAGCAAATCTACCCCAACCAAAATCACAGCCTGCTCATCTCCTGCCTGTTCAGCAATCACAGAAAGCCACAGGTCTTCCTCAAAGTCCCTGCACCTCCTTCCACCTAATCCACTGCCTTTCATCTCAGTAGCTAAAGCAAAATGGGATTCATAGGGATGTCCATTCTGGGGAGCAAGGATGCAGCTGTGTTCTTAGCATCTGCTCATTTGTGACAGTGTCAGCACACACAGGCTCTGAGTCTGCCATGGCAAACCTGTGTTGAGCTGACAGCCACTGAGTATTTGGCAGGGAAAGGGATAATCAGGGTTCTCAGCCTGTGCTCCTAATCTGCTCTCCAAGACAGGTGGGAGCTTATTGACTAATTCCTTGAGTTCAGATGGGTGTCAGAGGAGTTTCTCCCTACCTCAGGCCAGCCAAGTGCTCTGTCATGTCCTGCAGAGCTAAGCAACACAATGGCTTTCCTCCATCAGCCAGGCATGGGAGCAAACAACGACGGGATGTAGCAGAGGGAGACTGACCTTTGCCAGCTCTCAGGCACCCTGTGCTATCTCATTTCTCTGCAAGGCTCATCTGTTTGCATTGAGGTTCCTACCTGCACTGGGTTTGTGGCAGCTGTTCCATGCAGAGAAAAACCCTGGCTTATCGAAGTGACCCACGACAGCTGCTGTGCAAGGCAAGAGGCCCGTTCCCAAAGGGACAGGGAAGAGTCTGCAGGACAAAGTCTGGGTGCTCCAAGGGAGCCATGGAGTTTGTCCTGCAGCTGAAGGAGCAGAGCCTCTCTGGGCACCCATCCAGAAGACTGAGAGATCTCCCAGCTGTGTAGATGTGTATGCAAATATAAACAATCATAACACTATGAAATAGCACCTTTCGTGCCTAACAGTTATCCTTGGAGCTTTCAGTTTTCATCGTCTTGGGAATCTTTTACTGAACTGTGGACTCCCAGTGCTATGCCAATGGGTTGGGTTAAGTAAACAGCTCTGACCCCATTGTCAAGGTCCCCTTTGCTTTTTCTTCCAGCCTCCCAGCGACGTCAGGGATTACCCTCTGCTCCCAGTTGTTCAGGCAGCTAGACAAAGTGCCCTGCCAGCATCCAGCACCCTGGGCATGAGCAGGAACAGCAAGCTGCCATAATAAAAGGAATGCGTGATCAATAGAGCACATTATCACAGTTAAAGCCAACAAACACGTAGCTATGGGGCTGTGTCACACCAGTGCCTTGGGCAGCTCCGTACCAGCACTGCCTAGGTAGAGCCGTAGAAACATGCATCACCACCTCTCCTCGCTTTCCCACACCCCAGCTCCTCACTTGGTTTTGATCTCAGCAAAACAACACCTTTGCTGCTCACCTTCATCATGGACTCTGCATGGAACAGAATTTCTTTCACTTCGCCTGGAGTGAGGGTCAAAATCCAAAAGGCAAAACTTTTTGCCTTATCTAGAAGCTTTTTCTCTGGAAGAGTGGTTCTAAAGGTGCTCAGCGTAAATTAATCAATTTTTCATTTTGCACTTTTTTAGCTTTGGCTGTCCTAAAACTGATGTTTTTCCTCAAGTGAAAATGTGTAGGAAGATCAAAATCATTAGTCTTAATGTAAATTACAGATGTACAAATTGAACCAACCTAATGGATTACTGGTGCCAAAAAGGAGCTGCTCGCCTCACTCACGCACCCCACACCCCATTTATCCTCTTTGCCCTGGCTCTGGTGCTCAGCAGATCCTGCACTGACCCAGCTTGCCCCCCTGACTCCCCAAATACAGCAAATCAACTTCTGATAGGTTATCAAGGTGCATCTTCCCCGTGCAAGGTCTACCAAGTGCCGGAGAGGAGGTGGGGAGACACAGCTGGAAGCAGGGAGAGTATATGACAGTTTGCTGCTGCTACTTGGAGGATGAGATCAGCTTTGCTGCAACATCCAAAATTCACCCTCACAACTCTGGCTACCAAGGTGTGACTGAAATAGAGCAGAAGGCAGTGAACAGGGCTGGAACCTGTGCACCTCCCGGCTAGGTGGTACAGCACCTCCACTCCCCCTTGAAACCTCACTGTGCTCCCTCTCACCAAGTTTCTCTGAGAAATGAGGGAAGAAACTGTATTGCATATTATCAGCCTTATCTCTCCTCCTGCTGCTAATGATTTGACTGCAGAGATTTTCAAAAGCACCCAGGAAATGCGTACATCCAATTTCTAATGGGGATAAAGTACCAAAAGCGCCTTCGGCTGCATCACCATAACAGCCCGTATACACAGCCTGCCATAAGGAAATAACAGACATTTACTGAGTGGTATAAAGATTAGTTTAATGCTATAAATACTTCCAAATAGTGTTGAAACATTAACTAATCCACTCTCACAGCAGCTCCTTGTGGCAAATACAGCTCATCCTTTCTGTGTTGGGAGTGGGGTTTAGAGCAGAGACTTTTTTTATACATGCAGGAGCATCTCCTGATTGTGGCTCTGAAAACTGTCGGTGCTATTAGTGACCCCCGTTGGGGCTGGACCAGGTTCTAGCACAAGGGGTGATATAAACAAACACCTCAGCTGGATACTCTCTAAGGAAGGGATGGAGACCTGCCACTTCTCACACAGTTCCAGACAGTTACATTCCACAGAGAGGAAGCAGCTATTTAATCACAGTCAATTATTCCGAAACAAGCATATTTTGCTCTTTTTCATTGCACAGCCATGATTAAAAGATGAGAGGGACCAACACCACATAACAGGCTCCTGAACTCAGCCAAAAATACAGGATACAGTAGCTGAATGTAGAAAATTGCTTTCTACAGATACCTCACACTGGCTCTCAAAATTATTTTGGTGCATGATGGTTCAACCACTCTGACACTACTCTGGTGATCTGCTTTGGAAGAGGTAGGTGTGTGTGTCAGTACACTCCATCTTCATTCACGTACTCTTAGATTTCAGGAAACAACTACCTATAGAAGCAGCCTATTCTCTATGTGGAATGACAGAAAAAAGTGATTTAACTGTTCCACCCAACCAAACATTGCATATATCTGAAAAAATATATATAGACACACATAAAGCTCAAAGGGCAAAGCATCCTGCATGCTGTCAGCTGGGATCAGTTTCTCCCTCTTCAGCTGGCTATCATGCATCTCCTGGGCATCCTGGTATCGGAGAGCCGCTGCCTCTTTGCTCTGAAGCAAGACCACATGCATGCCAGCAAACTGTCCTCCCCACTTCTTGTGGGGCTACCCCCAAAGCCTCTGCTGTGGAGGGCTTGTTCAAGGCAAGAAAGGAGAGAGCGGCAGAAAACGGGATGAGGAAGCAGTGAAGGGAGCTCTGTTAGGCAATACCTGTGGCTGTAGGCAGGCAACTGCTCCCTTTGCACCTTCTGCTTGATCTCAGGCATGGGAGCCCACAGGCCTGGGTTCCCTTATAATAAAGGTCCCACTTCATCTTTTGGAAAACTATCTCCAAATCATCTCATATGCCACAGTGATTCACCGCCTACCCTGCAAATGAATCTCAGCATGTATGGCGAGGGGTCTACCTGCAAACCAAGAGAAGCTGGCTTCTGCCACGGTTGGGACTATCAGGGGTCTGCAAACCCCTCACGCTGAGAGGCTCCAAGCTGAGGAAATGAAGCAAATGAAGCCAGGCTGGAAGAGGCTTGAGGCTGCTGCGTGCCTGTGGCTCTCCAGGACACCTGGCCCTCGGGGTGTCTGCTTCTCCCAGCCTTGAGAAGGAAGCACATGGGCTGGAGCGTAAGAAAAACTCACCAGGAAAGGCTGCATGATAAGTAACATAAGTGCCCCCAACCCTGGGGACACTCCAAGATGGGATTTTGGTGCTAAGCCCAACCGAGGAGCAGCCAAGAAGCAGCAGAGTCCCTGGAGAGAGCCACGTGGCACACTCCAGCAGGAGGGAGTGACATCCCCTGCACAGGCTCAGCTGCACCAGAGATGAGGCAAGCGCAGCTCTGGACGTTGTCTCAGTTCACTCAGTTATTCCTCTGAGCTCAGACCACGGTCTAGGCCATGGGTAAAGCTTTCAGTCCCCTTTGCTATGTCTTCTTGGGTGGTCTTGCAGGATAACACAAGCCCCACAGCTGCACATGTAACCCCACACAGAGACACTGGCTGCTCTTCCACCTGCTTAGCTTTGCACCCAGCTGTGTCCCTTGAGCTCTGAAACAGCAGAGGGACCATCTCTGAGTGGACCCAGAAACTGCTTTGCCTTTGTCCAGGTCAGGGCTGCCACCCAGCCAGGTCACGCAGGCTGCTGGAGCCCCCACACTGAACTGTCCCCAGATGTGCCATCAAAGATAGATATACAAAGAAATCCCCTATTTTAAACAAAACCATAATTTAACAAACACACTGAAATACTTTTGTTAGACACTGAATGGGGGAAAAAAAAAAAAGTTTTTGAAATGCCTATTTTGACATATTTGAAGCAATGAGTCACCAGGAATACTTCGGGGTATTTATAAAAATCTTTGTTTAAATAAAGAGTATAAATAGAGTTAAGGTTTTTATTTAAAGTGAAGACAGGGGATGCGATCTGCAAGTTCTTGCTTGGTTGTTGCTGGGTGGGGTTTTTGGGGGGAAATGTTGAGATTGTATCCAGGTTCAAGAGAGAGAGAGAGAGAGAGAGAGAAGGAGACACCAATTCTTGAAATTTTCCACAGACCAAAAACCACTATCCCTGAGTTTCTCTACTCACCACCTCCATTGCTTATACTTCCCCATCAAAACTGTCATCTACCAAGCAAGCTTATGTCCACACTCAGCTAATTAAGGCTTCAGAGGCCTGGATTTAAGGAGGGGGGGAAAAAAAAGCACGCTAAAGGTTGCAAGCAATGAAACCCCAACGGGAACAGAGTCTGGAAAATTCAGCCTCACACTGGCCAAGATCTTTCCCCCGTGTAATGTTTCTGGAGCGGACAAACCAGTAAACAGCATACCAAGCTGATGTGCACCATATAACAGAAACCTGTGAGGAGAAAACTCTCCCAGCCCTCGCCTGCAGCAACACAGGGAAGATGGGCACTCAGTTTTTGGTCCTGCCAGCTGTTTTAGTTGGACCATTTTTTTGTCCTGCTATTGCCTGCTTTGCCGAGAGGAGATGCTGGGTTACTGACCACCTGCTGTGAAGGTGTTAAGACGCTATGTTTGTCCTTCAGCTTCTTCCCTTTGTGGTCCAATAGTTCAGCCTGAAACCACCAGCAAGATGTTGTCAGAGTGAACAGGACTAGGAAAGATGGGTTCAGGCCCCATGTCACCACCTGGTGAAGCTGGCCAGGGACAGCAGCGTCACCACAGCATGCCCAGGGAGGCTCAGTGCCCTTCTGTCTGCCATGGGCTGTGTTTTCATGCAAAAAATCCTCCCTGTAGAGCATACTGCAACTTGCCTGGTAGATTTTGGATCTTGTAGGTGTACAACATTGTGGTGAAAATAAAGGCAAGAAATCAGATATTTGTTTGAGGGATGGGGCGAACAGCTAACACAGGTCTCCAGGCAAGTAAATCTGCTCCAAACACAACCAGCTCCAGAGCTACCACTGTCAGACTAGGGTTTTCTGAACAGTATACGGAAATCAAAGCAAATTTATGAAAATCAAAGCCAATCTGTCCACAGAAGGAACCGTGTTATCTGTGATGAGTTGAACTCCAGAGCTCAGTGATGCTCTCAGGGGATAACAGAAGGACACGGCTTTGACACTTATCTTGTCACTTCCATGTGGTGATTATAAATCCAGTTGGTTGGATTTATATCTGCCAGCTGGCTCTCTGGAAGTGATGGGGTGGGATCTTGTCAGGAATATCAGCTGGAAACACAGATTTGGCTCCAGAGGAGCAAGCAAGCATTTGGGCTGTGCTGCCTCTAGGCTTGGAGCGGTTTCAGCCAATCCCCCAAAACCAGTAGGAAGTGTCAGAGTCCAGCCCAGTGGAGAAAGCAAACACTTGAGTAAAGCAATCCCAGGAATTGAGGCAAAAGGACGGCACCGCTGGTATTAGAGCAGGGCAGGAAACAATGTTATCATCCAAGGAGAATGTGGTATTTTGCAATGTTTTCCTGTCCAAGATCAGTGCAAAAAGTCCTAATAAGAGTTTTTGGCAAACCAAGTTAAAAAAAAAAAAAAAAACAAAACAACAAGATATTAAGTGTTCACTCCATACAGGCCTCCCTCCTTAGTTTGCACTTAAATTTAAAGGACAGAAGAGCCATTTTAACTCATAATTTTTCAGCTTTCTCTGTGTTAAACAATACAAACCAAAAAGACAAACTGGTCCCAACTCCCATGGGCATTTCTGTGCCCAGTGCCTGGTGTATCACTTGCACCCATGGGGGTCTGCTCTTCCTGACCAGAGATGTTACTTCTGCACCCACATAGGGGCAGGGTCTGTTGTTCCCCCCTC
>NW_010130419.1:358-1193 GCF_000699245.1 Pterocles gutturalis | reverse complement strand
GGGGATGCTGAAGGCTGATCTGTGGTTTTTTCCTTGTCATACCAACATGGGGTTTTCCTGTCCCCCTCCTTTCCTGGCCTGTCCCCTCCCAGGCTTGGCTGGCACCTCTGCTCCTGTCCCCTGCAGCCCTGGGGCAAGGGGCTGAGCAGGAAGGGCATAGCCCCCCCTCCCCACAGAGAAATGCAGACAAATTAGTTAAAAAATAGAGGCTTTAATTTTTTTTTTTGTTTTAATTTAATTTTGTGGTGGGGATGGGAGAGAGATGGGGAACCTGTGAGGCCCTAATAGTCCCTGCAATGTGACCTGTAGGGCTGTGTGACCCTGTCCTGGTCCCCAAGGTGACACTTGGTCGACCTGCATCAGGAAAATTACGGGGATGTACGTGGGGAGAGGCCAGAAGGAAGATGCCTCGTTAGGATGAAGCTTCTTGGTGCGGGCGAGTAATAAACAATTGTCCCTGTGGTCTATTTATAGCAGCTGAGCCGGAGGATTAGTTGCGGGGTTATTTTTGGAGTGGCTGAAGGCACAGTTGCTGGACAGCGTTTCTGAGCTAATCAAGCAAACATCTTCTGTCTGGCCTGCCTGGAGGCTGCGTGCCCCCCGCCTCCCCGTCCCCCTCCAGCCTGGCAGGGGAATGTCCTGGAGTGCCACGTGTCTTGGGGTAGATGAGAAAGGGCTTGGGATGAGGTTGTTTTGGGCATCCTTGGGTGGTCTTCCCACTTTCCTGGGTCAGCTCGTATTCCCGGCAGATCCCCTGATCAGCTGGGGGAAATAGGGACCAGCAGTGAGATACTGGTGGGGGGTGATGGCCTCCTCCCCCACACACAGCACTGAC
>NW_010130419.1:0-282 GCF_000699245.1 Pterocles gutturalis | reverse complement strand
TCCCTGTCCCCCTGCTGTCCCGTCCTCATCCGCAAGTCCCCCATCCCCTAACCCTCTACTCAAGTCCTTCGTGACCCCTTGGGGGGGCTGACCTCTGTCCCTCCCCAAACGCAGGGCAGAGTGGTGGCTTGTGCATTGGCAAGAACTTGCCTTCCCACCTCCTCCATCATTCTTTTTCTTTTCTCCTTTTCTAGCCCCAAAGGTCACTTGTAGCCCTGTCCCCAGGAACGCGCCCTCCTCCCCTCCCATTCAGCCGTCCCGCGGATCTGGGCTCTCCCCACC
>NW_010130418.1:3601-6805 GCF_000699245.1 Pterocles gutturalis | reverse complement strand
GCCACATTCCCCACCAGCCCTTCCTTGTCACAGGTGCCCACGTGAAACAGCAGCAGTGGATAACGGTCAGTGGGCCTTGCCAGGGCTGGTAGTCTCCTGGTGACGTGTCTGATACAAGCCCTTGTAAGCAGCCCGCTCCTCTACAGAGAGGCTCAGGTCAGCAAACAGGTGCCTCTGTACCTCTCAGAAGAGTTGCCTGTGACAATCACCTGTCGCTTTTTCTGAGTTGCACTGGTTGTTCTCCGAGGAGCAGGTGGAGCTGCCAGTTCCTGGGGGGTGTCTGAGCTCCCCTGGGGATTCCCTGGCTGAGGAAACCTCCCTGTAGGCTGCAATTCCCCGCGTGCCTGCACTGAGGCTGATGGCTTCAGTGACTGACATGTTTGCTTCGGTGAACACGAGTGCTGATAGCTTCAGCTGATGCCTTCAGCGACGTGACTGTATGTTGCCACAGGGGTTCACCTTTCCCTCTTCCAAAGGTGCAGAAATTCCGTGCATGGTACCCAAGCCACAGGCAGCTCAGTGCAAGCCCTGCTTGTGCTGCGGGTGTGCAGTGGGTCTGGCAGAGCAATGGGGCGAGGGCTGAGGCATCGTGGGCTCTGTGGCCCTGAAACACATGTGCCTACCCAGACACTGTGATCCGGTGTTTTGGGGGCTGTGAAGGGTGATTCAGAGAAGGTAGGAAGAGACCAGTGTTGTGGGAGAGAGGTTCAGCTAAAGGATTCTGGAGCTACTTGGCGTCTTACATTTTCCTGTTGCTGAAACTTGCTTCTTATAAACTCTGGCTGTGCTGCAGGAGCCGTCCTGGGTCAGTTGTGCTGAACACCCTGCAATGCACTGCTTCTTTACCTCTACTAAGTGACAGTGTTATTGCATTTGGACCAACACAACTCGGTTTTGCTCAGCATCCCGTTATCTATGCCAGAATTTCTTCGGCATAGTTATTACCCTCACTTAGTAACATAGGTCTAGAAATGCTGGATGCTTTCTCCAGTATATACGCACCTTCCGCGGTGTAAATTAATACACCGATTCGGGTGGTGTGAAAAGGAAAAGCTGTTTTGAAGAGCTCCATGCATTTGAAAATCACTGTGATAAAAATAATGTTGTACTGATTGCTCAGAGGATCGCACCTGTGATCAAGGGGAGGCTTTCCCTGGCACAGCGTGTTCTGGCAACTGAACCTTCTGGCCTGGGACAGAGGTGGCCCTGACGATCTGCTGCTGTTGCAGGTTGGTCTGTGAATGCTGGCTTTGCACAGCTGAAGAGCTCGGGTTTGTTCCAGGAGCTGCTGTGTCTCCTTTGCATTTCTTGTACTGATCAGAGCCCTGTATTTCCTGTCCAAAAGTTTTGCTCAATCATTTAGTCCCAACGATGCAGCAGAAAGGGCGTGAACACTGTTGAGTCATGAACACTTCTCCAGCAGTCATTCATCCCAGCTGCAGGAGCATTTGCAGAGAAATGACAGATATTGACAAAGTTCAGATGGTCAACAGCTGTTCTTCCTCCCAAGCAGACAAGGAGTCAGAAAACAAACTTTTTCCTTGCGGATCTCAACCCATGCCTTTAATGCCTGGGAAGGGTGTCATGGAATGAGTGGTTTAGATCACTTAAAGAGTCACCGTCAAAGGTATTAGCAAAAGGGATTTTAATATGAATTTGTAGATGTGCAACTTGAGAAAGTTCGATGGCAAGCTTCGCTCTCTTATTTATTCCATGGAGGAAACATACAAAGGAAAATGGATTTGGAATTGAGCTAGAATGATTTACGCAGAGACCGAAGATGCAAAAAGGCAAGGGAGACCCTCCCGGTGAGTCATGGGGTTCAGAGTGGACTCCCTTGCTTTCTAAACTCCTTACGGAGCCTCGGTGCGGCTGGGTGCGGTCTTAGGCCCAGGCTTGGCCAACAATTTATGTCTAGCGGAATTAATACAAAGGGTAAGGAAAGCCTCTCGTGGAGGCACGAGGTTCAGAACTGACCCACCTTGCTTTCTAAACTCCTTCTCAGAGAGGGGTCTAGGTGCAGCCGGACCCAGGCTTAGTCCCAGTCTCAGTCAACAGTTGATGTCTAGAGGCATTATTTATACACAGTTTACAGAATGAATAGTAAGTGACTACATTGATTAGTAAGGTTTCATTAGCATTGATTCTGTGTGCTGTCCGTCACTTACTGGGGATCCATAGCAAGTAAGGGATGTCTTTACCTTGGTCCAGGAAGGCTTCCTTGATCACTACATTTGTAAAATTTTCTGAAAAATTTGCTTAAATTTTCTAAAGTTTGCTAAGATTTGCTGGGTTTTCCTTAAACTACCTAAAATTTGCTTCAATTTTCTTAAATTTGCTTAGAAATCTGCTGAAATTGTCTTAAATTTGCTAAAATCTGCTTATATTTGTCTAGATTTGCTAAAAGTTGCTAAAAATTGTCTATCTCTGCTTAGATTTTCTAAAATTTGCTTGTTTCCTAAAATTCACTTAGATTTGCTTACATTCTCTTATATTTCCTTAAATTTCCTAAAATTTGTTAAAATTTGCTAAAGTTTGCTTAAATTTCCTTAGATTTGCTTCACATTTTCTTAAAATTTGATTAAATTTGCTAAAATTCACAGAGATTTGCTAAACTTTGCTCCTTCTCTGGAGCCTGTACCACGCTACTGCCTGTGTGGTTGAGGGGGCCAAGCGCAGACGTCACAAAGGGTGAACAGCAGCTTTCAGAGCAAAAGGACACTGTAGCTGATTGCTTCAGCCAGAGTCTGGCTGCCTGGCGTGGAGGAAGGACAGGATGCAGTCGGTCTCAAACTCATGGCAGTAGTGCCTGTCATAGCTCCCATGGAATCCGCCTCGGTTAGTGAGAGTCCGTGCTAAATTTCAGCTTTGTCTGTGTGATGCTGGGTGTAGGAATGACTTGGTCACAACCAGTCCATGATGCTATGCAGGCAGTTGGAGTAGCAAAGTGTTTCTCTTCCTTTGCAAACTGGAGATCTTCATGTTGAAATACCGTTTTTCATGGCTTCCTGCGCAGGCTGCTGAGGTGGAACGCCTGTGTGTGGGATGGGTGGCTGTGTATCTGTGGGTTTGGGACAGCAGATCCTTGCACTCAGAGGAGAACAGCGTGAGGGCGGAGTGTGAGTGGGGTTTTGTTCATGCCTGATGACAGCAGGTTTTTCAGTGGTTCTTCACCACGTTTGACTGCCCTCTACTTTTTGTAAG
>NW_010130418.1:0-3303 GCF_000699245.1 Pterocles gutturalis | reverse complement strand
CGGTTCAGAGGTGGCTGTCACTGCTGTGAGCTCTGGAGTTTTCCATTAGGAAACTGTCAGGTGACCCTGCCTGCTGGGATATTGGTCCTGTGTGGGTGGGTCTACATCAGTATTCCTTCTGATTTTTCCATCTGCAAAATGTTGACAGACGTTGTCAAAAAAGAGGATGGCAATTTGATATCACAGGCTTCCGAGCCTTTCAGATTGATTTGGAAGACTAGCATCAGGTTTGGCCGGTTAAAATGTAGACGCTGTTCCATTTTACAGAGGTGGTGCTGATTTTCCATCTCTGGGTAGCGGAAGAGAATCTACTCAAAATTAGATGGCTTAACTTTCAGTCCCTGGCATTCAAATTTGTGTAAGATACACGTTTTCACCAATTCAGAGCTTAGCAATGGATTAGGCTCAAAGCAAAAGCTGGCAGCAGGCCAAAAAAATCCCTAGGTGAATTTTTCGTGTCCTGTGTTCTGAGCCAACTTGTAGTTGCACTAGGAAGCCTTTATAATATGTTTCATGACTTCTTACAGCAGAGCTTAACATTGAGACATTGCAGTGCTAAAATTTGCTTACATTTGCTTAAATTGACTTAGATTTGCTAAAATTTGCTTAAATTTGCTTAGATTCGCTAATATTTCCTTATAATTTTGATAAAATTTCCTTAGATTGTCTAAGATTTGATTAAATATGCTTAAAATGTCTAAAATCTAGATATTCTTACATTTGCTTAGACTTCCTAAACTTTTCCAAAAATTGCTTGAATTTGCTAAGAATTCCTTAGCAATTGCTTAGATCTGCATGAATGTGCTAAAATTTGATTAAATTTCAAAAATGTGCTTAAAATTTGCTTAGATTTGCTAAAATTTGCTGCAGATATCTGACACAAGATCATCTAGGCCTCGTGGCTGACAGTGACCCGAGCCTGTCACTGTGTCAGGGTCTGCTGGCCAGACCCAGGCATCTCCACGTCCCTCAGTGGTGCCTCTGCCATATAGATGCAGGCCAGGATACAGTTGGCTTTCTGGGCTGCAAGCACACATTGCGCGGCTCATGTCCAGCTTCACATGAACCAACATGCACAAGTCCTTCTCTTCAGGGCTTCTCTCCATCCAGGTTTGCGTGGGCCCACCTCTCAAGGTGCCTGTGCCTGTGGGTGGCATCTGTTCCCTCCAGTGTGCCAACTGCAGCCACACAGCTTGGTGTTGTCAGAAAACTTGCTGAGGGCGCACTCAGTCCCTCTGGCCATGTCACCACCAAAGCTGTTAAACAACACTGGTCCCAGTACTGACCCCTGCGGAACGCCACTCGTCACCGGTCTCCACTTGGACATTGAGCCATTGACCACAACTCTTTGAGTGTGAACATTCAGACAGTTCATTATCCATCGCGTGGTCCTTCCGTCAAACCCATGTCTCTCCAATTTAGAGACAAGGATGTCATGTGGGACAGTGTTGAATGCTTTGCACAAATCCAGGTAGATGACGTCAGTTGCTTTTCCCTTATCCACCAATGCCGTGATGTAAAAGGCCACCAAACTTGTCAGGGACGATTTTTCCCCAGTGTAGACACGTTGGCTGTCACCAATCACCTCCTTATTTTCCATGTGCCTTAGCATAGTTTCCAGGAGGATCTGCCCCATCATCTGTGATTCTGTGATCTTGCCAGGCACAGAGGTGAGACTGACAGGCCTGTAGTTTCCCAGGTCTTCCTTATTTCCGTTTTTAAAACTGGGGTTTCTGTTTCCCCTTTTGCAGTCAGTTTTCCTCATACTGCCATGACTTCTCAAATAAGATGGATAGTGGCTTAGCAACTTGATTCACCAGTTCTGTCGGGACCTGCGGATGTGTCTCATTGGCTCCTGTGGGCTTGTGCACCTTCATGTTCTTTAGGTGTTCTTGCACCTGATCTTGTGTTGGTTCTTCATTTTCCCGGTCCCTGCATTTGTCTTCTGCAACTTGGGTGATGTGGCTTGAGCACTTGTTAGGGTAGCTGGAAGCAAAGAAATCACTGAGTACCTCAGCCTTCGCCATATCCTGGTTAGCCAGGTCTCCCATTTCCTTCTGGAGAGGCCCATGTCTCTGTGATGCCCATGAGATTATAGTGCTGCAGGTGTGTGCACGTCTGTAATTCCTCTTGTTTGTTCCCCATCCTACGTGTGTTGCAGTTGGGTCCCAATGAGGCTGAC
This sequence comes from Pterocles gutturalis, assembly GCF_000699245.1. NCBI lineage: Eukaryota > Metazoa > Chordata > Aves > Pterocliformes > Pteroclidae > Pterocles > Pterocles gutturalis. The sequence continues at coordinate 1,121 of NW_010130418.1, read as the reverse complement.
TTACTGCCTGGAAATCTGTTGTGCTGCTCTTCAGGTGCTCTCCTGCTGACCTGCGATCCTTCTCCAGGCTCTGGGCATCTATTTTGCCTCAGTCTTTAGTAACACTGATAGCCCTTGGGCTCCCCGGTGCCCTGCATGGGAGGACCACAAGTGCGGGAGCAGTGACTTTGTTTATGGATGCTGAAATTACCAGGGACCAGCTGTAGCAGCCGAATGTTTGCAAGCCTTTGACAGCATTTCCCACAGCATTCTCTTGGAGAAACTGGCTGCCCATGGCTTGGATGAGTGTACTTTTCTGTGGGGAAAAAAGTGGCTGGATGGTCAGGCCCTAGGAGTTGTGGTGAGTGGAGTTAAATCCCGGCAGTGGCTGGTCACCAGCGGTGTTCCACAGGGCTCAGTTCTGTTTAATGTCTTTATCAATGATCTGCATGAGGGGATCGAGTGCACCCTCAGCAAGTTTGCAGGTGACACCAAGCTGGGCAGGAGCGCTGATCTGCTTGAGGGTAGAAAGGCTCTACAGAGGGATCTGGACAGGCTGGATCAATGAACACGAAATGGAACAAGTCCAAGTGCCAGATTCTGCACCTGGGAGGGAGTAATGGTGGGCACAAGTCTGAGCTGGGAGAGGGGTGTCTAGAGAGCAGCCCTGCAGAAAGGGATCTGAGGGTGCTGGTTGGCAGCAGCTCAATAGGAGTCAATTGGGACAATGCTCTTGAGAATATGCTTGAACTTTTGGTCAGCCCTGCAGTTTGGGTTCTGGGCTTTTCATTTCTTCTGTTTTTGTCCATCTCTCGAGCAGAATAACTGTCTGTGGCCTCCGAGAGCTGCATGCTTTGGCAGTGCAGCTGCTCCAGGGACAGGATTTTTGGATCCAGGACGATGTTCAGGGTGGGTCAGCATATGAGGTGAGGTGCTGAGTGTTGGCACTGGGAGCTGCGCCCTGCCACACTGATGCCAATGGGGCTGCACCTGCCTGGGCTCCAGAGCGGCTCCCAGCACCCCAGCAGAGTCACTGGGAGTGGCCTAAGGAAGGGGCTTATCCCCCTTGACTCCTGGCATGGGGAGCTGCCCCAATGGGGACCTCACCCTGTACATTCTTGTCCTGGGTCCAGCTGGGATAG
>NW_010130417.1:0-2217 GCF_000699245.1 Pterocles gutturalis | reverse complement strand
ACCTGGGCTAGTGGAGGGTGTCCCTGCCCATGGCAGGGGGGTTGGAACTAGATGATCTTTAAGGTCCTTTCCAACCCAAACCATTCTATGATTCTATTTACTAATCAAAACCATGGCCAAACATTCTCTCAAAAGATTATTGGCAGCAGATCCTTTGAACAGTTCCTTATAGTCATTCCAGATGTGAAAAATCTGCATTTCACTCTTTAATTTTCTAATAAGTAGATTTGCTGTTTGAATGAACACTGATAGTGAACATAAATATTAAATATATTTTCTTTAGTATATTTTTATTATACTTTGCCAGTGTTTACAAAAAGATGAACTAACAGTACATAGCAAAGCATTTAAATAGAATATTAATGAAACATTAAAGCTTACTTTCTCCCTTCCACACTGTTTTTCCCCCTTCAGCCCTTCCATTTAATCCAATTCATCTTTTCTGCCTCAGTTTTAGCTCCATACATACACTATTCTGCCTGGCACACCCACTTCACTGCCATGACATACAGCAAGGAGCTGACCCTGACCAGGGCCTTCAAAAGCATTCATTATTGACAGGATTATAAATCTTCGCTTATCCAACAAGTGATTATCAATCACCTATGCAGGCAGTCAGTCCTACACTGAATCAAGCCTTTTTGGCTTACTTAAACTGTGAGTTTTCTGGGACATGGCTCTTATTAGTACTGATCTCACTGAAAACGTTTAGATGCCTTTTATGATAAGAGTTCAGTTCACATTAAATCCTCAAGGCAACAGAGAAGTGCGATTTATTGGAAACACATTGAAAATATAATTCAACAGAATAACTCTATTTTGTACTCTGGAAGCATAGCTGTATTGGATTCTGAATCCTGGTGACATAACTCTATTTTGTACTCTGGAAGCATAGTTGTATTGGAGTCACCAGGATTCAGAATCCATAGACAGCTTAAATCTTGCCTTTGAAATTAATTAACCCAAAATATAAATTCCTGGAAATCCATGTTTTCATATGACAGAGCAATTACAGTATTTCAAACGTATTAATTTCACAGAAAATACTTTAAAACACCTTTTAATGCTTAGAAAAAATGTAAAATATTATCTTTGGAACACTGCTTAACTACTTTCTCACTATTGCAATTTACTAACAGTTTACATCTGAGACTAAACACCATCAAAAGGAGCTTTCTTCTTTTTTTTTTTTTGCATTTTTTCCCCCTCCTGTGGTGCAAGGGCTGTGCTGCACAGGTCACACAATACTTATTTTCAGCACATATTTGATGAAAGCTTTGCCTTTGCTGCAATCATGGGAATGGGAAGATGAGTTCTTCCTGACAACAGTTCTTTCAAAATTTGTTTTACTTTTCATTTTTTCCACATGATGCTCCATATCTCAGGAAATGCAACCTGGCCAGGACATATGGTTTTCCTTATTGCTTAGAATAAGCCCTAACACCTGGAGGCGAAGTGGGAGAAGTAATGTTACAAATCAGTAATAACAGTAACTCAGCTTTTGGTGACATACTGCAAACTGCTTCTTTAAATCTGAGAAGAACAAGCTAATCCAAGCCACACTTCTCAAACTCACGACTATTTGAATCAGAATCAGCATTATTTTATTTTTCTATCAATGTAAGTATGTACTTGAGTCTCAGTCAAATTGTACTGTGAACGGAAATTATGTTTTGGGACAGTATCATTTCTTTCTCCGCTGAAAATGAATACTGAGCAGATTCAGAAACTCTGAGGAAAGAACAAGCTAATCCAAGCCACACTTCTCAAACTCACGACTATTTGAATCAGAATCAGCATTATTTTATTTTTCTATCAATGTAAGTATGTACTTGAGTCTCAGTCAAATTGTACTGTGAACGGAAATTATGTTTTGGGACAGTATCATTTCTTTCTCCGCTGAAAATGAATACTGAGCAGATTCAGAAACTCTGAGGAAGTTTACACCTATGTTTTGGGACAGTATCATTTCTTTCTCAGCTGAAAATGAATACTGAGCACATTCAGAAACTCTGAGGATGTTTACACCACTTCTGTTTTCCCTCTCTTCCTTCCCTCCCTTACCTCAGAAAACAGAGACAGATTGCGAGTACGGGGAGAGGGAAGCAGGCATAGACTCAGATCTCCTATACCCAGTATTTTCCTAACAGGAGAAACAAATCCTATTAGTAGCACAAACCCTTCCTTCCATGGTTTAACAGTCACTAACATATACTA
>NW_010130416.1:20000-22467 GCF_000699245.1 Pterocles gutturalis | reverse complement strand
CCAACCCAAACCATTCTGTGATTCCATGTCACGGTCCAGCTCCGGGTGGCTCAGCAGGATCACTTATAAAGCACCCACAAGTCTGAATCCTCTACTGTGTCATCCCATTTTGTCTCTTTCAGCTGGGCATTCAGAGGGAACTAAAATACCAGCAACAGGTTTCCGCACATAATTTACCTGCCTGAAGCAGGTGAATGTTTTAAGTGTGAGGATGCAAGCGAACTGTTCGGCAGTTCTGGGATCTTTGCCACTGGAAGAAACGCTCTCTCCAAGCCAGTGCTTGTATCCACTTTGGTTCCTGGAACCACCGTGAAAACTCCTGGTTCACAGATGTGAAACAAATTACGAAGCTTATGCAGTCGCATTCCTCCTTATTATTGAGAACAAAACAAATCTGAGAGATGGAGGACTTCTTAAAGTAATTATTGTCTGGCTTTATTTTAAGAAAATGCAACTAATTCTGAAAACTCCCCAATTCCTGAAGATTCCTCAGCCTAGGGAAGTCACATTAATTGTAAGATTAATTTGTTTTAATTTCCTAAACCAAAAATATTGACTGAATGAGAAATTAACACATGTAGAGCTGCAGATGTCATTTGGCTTCAGATTTCCTGAATGATATAATTATTAATCTTTCATATAGCAGAGTGACAAACCTACAGATTCATTCTGCAAAATTAGTCTGTGAAGAAAGACACCAGGACAGCTGAGCTATAGATTTTCCCCTTAATACAGGAAGGAAAACAGTGGAATTTTCTAAATAATAAATAAAACCAAAATATTTTAAAGACATATGGCGCACATCTGTCTGAAATACAATAATTTAAAGCAGAGTAATTAAATGCAAGATATAATATTCACCTTGGAGCGGGGGAATTATTTAATTTTTAATACAACTTAGAGAACTTGGGAAATTCAGATCATCTGTGGTATCTTTTGAACCTTTTGTTCTGTGTTTGGAAAGAAGATAGATTAGCAAATTGCCTTTTGATTTTCTTTTTAGGTAACCAACCTTCTGTTTCAAGATATTGAGTGTCATACCCATACCAACCTTTAATATTATCTTCAGCTGCAATTATAAATAAATACAGGTTTCTTAGTTTCTACTTTAATTTCCAGTTAACTCCTTAAAAGTCTAAAGGCAGCAAATGCCTCATGTTAGTTTATTCCTTTCCTCTTGAGCGAAGGCACTGAATGGATTAGGAACTTTTCGTGAGTATAACATGGATTCATGAAATTCCATATTGAGAAATCCTATGGTTTTAGCAAAACTTTTGGATTAACCTATTCCTCCTGAAAAAAGGGGGGGTAAACTGTAATGGAGATTGTATACATATTTTTTAACAGGCAAAGAAAAAAAAGAAAGGTTTTTTTTTTTTTCCTACTCTTCACTTTTTTTAACATGATTTTGCCTTCACCTAGGTGAGGTATTACTCAGTTCTTCTCAGTTTCAGAGTTGGTAATTTGAAGAGTGAAGGCATCATTTGAAGATGAGGAAGAGAGATAAGAATCTGATGAAACTGAGTTTTGAGCCCGAGTGCTGGGTTGAGGAAAATGTTCAAGTATGTGGTGTCAGCAAGGAGGGAAGTTGTGCTGAAGACGCTTAGTCCTCAAAAGGACCATTTGAGAGAAATACTGTTCTGATAAACAACAAAAAAATTAAAGGTAAATGATGCTGAGATAATTTCTGTTTGTTTTAAGGGAACATGACAAAGATCCTGAAACCTTCTTTAAAGTCCTGCTGAGCTGAAAGAGGAAAATCTGCCTTTTCACGTGTCTGTCCTTGGAGAGGCTTTCACTGAAATCCCAGGTACCTTCCCTTTTTTTTTTTTTATTTTTTTTTATTTTTCCTTTACTGCAAAGTTACCATAAAGTAAATATTTCCAGAAGTAGTTTTCATGTACATATTTTCTTATATTCATGGAAGAACATGTTTAAAATCTTTGTAGTTGTAAAACTGAACTATTGAGATGTTGTAACTAAGCTATTAGTATGTTGTGAAATTAAAATTATTAAAGAGAGTAAGGATTTTTTTTTTCACTTGTCAGCACCAGACCTTGTTTATGACTTGTGTTTCAGTAACACTTCTGTATTTATTTAAATAGAGAGAGATAGGTGGGAGTGGTGGGATGGTTCAGATAGGAAACGAAATCTTTCAGGTCGAGGTCGCTCATCTGAAATCCAGACTGAGATTTTGGCAGGTGAAAACACTTAGTTCCCTTTCAAACGGGAGGTTAAGGACTTCTGTGGAGAGCTTCTGGTTTGTATCTGGCCTGAAAGTGGTCATTAATCTTTAATATTTTTTATACTGCTCTTTTGCACACTCCTTCCCTTTCTTGGTTTCTGACAACCACTGCTCTGTAAACAGTTAAATCTGAAAAACGAATAGGGTTTGTTCTGAACACAGACAGCTTTGTGCCTGAGATACTGTGGTAATAAAGTCAATAATCAAATCCTACATTGGGAG
>NW_010130416.1:0-15000 GCF_000699245.1 Pterocles gutturalis | reverse complement strand
CGCTTGATGTTGGATGCCTGCCCAAACACCAAACTTCTGTTATCGTTAGAGTGCGAAGGAAATCAGAAATGCAATGATCAGCAAAAGACAAAGGCAGGCCAGCAGCGCGATCCCAGCAGCCCAGTACGTGATGGTTACATTCCATGCGAGTTAAGTCACTCTGGTAAAATCCTTGGCAGGGTTGGGTTTAGGGTTTTTTTGTTGGTTTTTTTTTTCCAATAGTTTATTCATGATGTTCATTATTATGAGCTGTAAAGACTATGAGAATTTCATTTTTTAAATGTCTTATGGAATGTATCACTTTCTTAGATCTTGTAGACATGCTGTGGAAACCATAACATAAAATATGAGTTACTTACAATAACTAATTTTAATCCCATCTGCTAAGTATGACAACATTAGCATTTCCACTTAATTAAAAACACCCTTAAAGCAGCAATGTTTTAATCACTCCATTTTATTTACTCTCCTCCGGTGTCACTTCTAATTGTAACTTTTTATTTTTTAATAATGAGGGATTTTTTTCTTCTCTGTGCATCACACAAAAAAAGTGCTGTCGATAATTAGCAGTCTTCTGTTATTACTAGACTCAGGTGTCACAACTGTGTCTCATCCTCATTACAGTAAAAAATTTCACCTATCAGATTCATTATTGCTAGATAATGCGACTGAGAGCCTTAGCAGGCCCTCCAGAAAAGTAATTCAGCCAAGCAAAATTATCAGCTAATTATATTTAGAATCAAAAGCCCAACAACTATTTGCAGATAAATTGTATGAATTGAAGTGAATAGATCTGAATATTAAGATTCATAGATTTAGCAGATGATTTGTTAATTGGAATAAAAAGGTCATTTACTAGCCATTTTAACAATAGATCAATCGGAACTCTATTTATTATTTAGCTAGTAGTGCTTAAGGATTGAAATGAAGAATAATTGTATTATTGTTATGATATGATACTTTTCTGGAAAAAGGACAGAAATGGGGGGAAGCTGCAAAGCTTCCCCATCTGTCGTCGGGCTGAAGATCTTCGAGGATGCTCTGCCCAGTTTGGTTTGTCTATAGGTCTTGGCATCCGAAAGGTGTAGGGTCTATAGCGAGAGTTCTTGCACCACGGTAAGGACCTGTCATGGTGTAAACTTTGGGGCTGGAAAGGTGGAAAATAAGGATGCAAATGAGATCATTTGCAAATGAAAGAATTCCAAATTTTAACTTTTATCCGGCAAACTACAGAGGCGTTAAATTCTGGTTTTACTAATTCACGATCCTGCCCGGGGTTTTCATAAGGAGAAATTGTGAACTCAAATGATGACTCAGATTGCATCTTGGCCTCCAGTTTTGTTTTAGGAAGCTGTTCTTTTTTTTTTTTTTTTTTTTCTCTGCAGAAGATATGATTAAAAAGCAAATATTTTAACATAACTTAGTGATCTGAGCTATTACTGAAATGTCCACAGTTTCACTCTTTTTTTTTCCTCCTAGATTAAAGAAAAATTTAAAAATCTATTTGCTTTGACATATGACACAATATTTAAGAACTGAAATCATCAATTAAATCACACATCAGAAACATTTCCCTTTGGTAAAAAAATATAGTGCTAGACGATGTACACTTTGAAATTGTTGTTAATGTTTAAAATGCAATCTGAAGTGCATATGTTATTTAAAAAAAAAAACATAAATTAGAAATTTTAAAAGTTTATGAAAAAACCTAGCAATCATTGCTTAGCAAACGCATTTGCAGAGACGTGTATCTTTGGGTTTTGGGATGTGTGTAGTTTTCTACCATGACAGCTGAATATGTTATTCTTTATTTTATTTCTTTTTTTTTTTTTTTTTCTGTTTAAAATTGAGTAGATCTAAAGGAAACAAGGCTTCCTTCTGGGTGCCTGTAATAAAGTACCAAAGCAGATTTGCACACGAAGGTAGCGAAAGCCTTTTGGATTGTCACTGAAAATAGAAAAAGGTGAACATTGACAAGATCTCAGCTATTTTTTTCCTGGGGACCGAGAGAAACTGAAGTTAAAAATAAAGTCCTCGTATGGTCAACATGTTGGAGGAAATTCAAAGACTCTCATAAACTAAACATATTTTAAGAAGTGTTTTAAATTTCACCGTGTAATTTCTGGCCAACAGAAATTACAGTTGTATCTTTGGAGGGACATTATGTCAGATCAATGGTCATTATGCAAAAAAAATAAACTGAAAATTCAATGCCTTTAACCCGTTCGGTTATTCCCACGCAAACACGAAGAGGATAGCTTTTCTTTCGACTCTCTACCAGAAAACTTTGCGCCTCCGTGTCGCAGTCACAAAATATTTGGGTTTGATGTTAGAGGAAATATGTAAATTGTTCCTTGGCAAACCCCAAGTACAAAGCCTTGCGCGCTTTGGCGAAGGAATCTCATCGGTAGTTATTAAAAAATATAAGAGTATATGACCCGAAAAATACAGGAAATTATCCATAAGCTGAAATAGCCCAGCCCGAAGCACGCTGCAAGTTGTGCCTAAGATATATTTAATTCTAACCTTTGGCATCTGAAAGTCGAAGGAGAATATCTGTCGAGCCGGGTGACAGTGGCTGGGTGTGCATGACGTGTGCACGTCCGCCCTGGGTGTTTTTTCTGCAGCATTATTAAGAAGAGCCGTCCATACTTCACCATGTTGTTACATGTGTCTGTCTGCTGATTATAAAATGTGTTAAACAGTATTTAAAAAACAAAAAAAATGCAGAGCCGCGCTTTGATTTATTCAGCGAACAAAACATATGCTCGCTGTTCTGTTCTATGTAATTCATATGATCAATAAAATTTTCTTGAAAAAGAGCAACTTTGGCATTTAGAAGGATTGTGCTGCTGAGGGAAAAAAAAATGTTTCACTCTTGCTGTATGTAGTCAACCTCAACGCTCTTGCACCAGAGCAAGTTTTTGGTCCACTAATGTCTTTTTTCGTGTATTTATTATTTCTAATCTGCAGGGTGGAAGCTGTGTATTGCGGCTGTTACCCGCTGTGTCCCAATGCCTTGGTGTACCCAGAGATATTTCCAGGTAGCTGCGTTGTTGCCCGTTCTTTTTTTGCTGCAACGTAATAACGTGATTCGTGCTAAAATATATAAAGTTTGAGAATAAACTTTGAGCAAAAGCGATTGTTTATTTGGCAAGCCAACATGTTAGTGTTAAGGAAAATTTTATGTGTTTTAATACATTAGACGAAGTTTATATTTGCCATCTGGTCTTTTAAGATAACACAAAAGCAAGTTTTGAAATAGCATTCTTCATTGTTAGCATACACAACCCGTAATGATAGATTTTTTTGTTAAAAGGTCAGTGATGCTGCAATGGTTTGCAGATTTTTTTTTTTTTTTTTGATATACAGGAGGGGGGGAAAAAAAAATCGAGGCCTGAAAATCACACCAAATGATTTAAACCATTTAATACTTCATAGTATGCGTCTGCGGTACAGGATCCACGCTGCTGTAGTCCCAGTTCTTTGGAAAACCTCATGACTAAATGTATCACATATGCATTGTGTTACATTAGAATAATGTATTTTAATCACCCAAAGGAGATGTCTAAACAGCACAACTACACAGTCTTATTTAGCATTAAACATCCTTGTGAGCTGAGGTAACCTTATAAAATCATGCTTAAATAATGTAAAACACGAGGCGGCACAGAGCAATATGCATTTTTAATTAGTAAAGTGACTAATATCGAGTGTGTGCTTTGAGGTTTTTGTTTCATTAAAAATGTATCTGTTTTTCCTGCAGCTGAATATCTGTATTCTACACCTGAACAGCTTTTTAAAAGGCTTCAGAATTTCTGCAAGAGACCAGATATTGTAAGGAAACATCTCTATAAGGTAGTTGTTCGGAATAGTTTTACATGATATAATGCCATATTGAAGTACAAAGGAAAAAACCCCTTAAAAAAAACAACATTTAATTAACATACTAATGTTTAAAGGAAACATGCTAGGGAGGGATATTAGTCGTTACACTAACAAGGATTAATTAAACTAGATGCCAGTTGTATTAACCTAGGTCTTATGAAATACGTGCACTTAATGCATCCTACATGCTTTTTTTTTAATTTATTGTTTTCTAAAATGACCGTCCTTTACGTTTGGACCCAAGAGGCTTATAAAAATGAACCTGTATTAATGCAACTCATTAGTTTAAAAGGAAAATAAAAGAAAGATCCTACAATTATACTAATGAGGATAAGCCTACCTCCCTATCCTAATTTCATCTTCAGTCCTCAAAAAATGCAGGTGACAGGTATCAGGTAAGATTTCTCTGCTTTCGGAATTATTTGAATTATTTTCACCATTATGATTATTTTTACTCTTTGCTTTTTAAAGTGTGTTGAACATTAAAAAGTTTCTCGGAAGGATAATTTACTGGTGTTTATCATGCCCTGTTCTTTGCAGTTCTTTGTATAAAATACAGCTTCAGCAGCCGACCCTCCGTTCATGTCTTGATGGAGTTTTCAATGCTAGACTGACTTTCGCATTTTCAAGAGGTGTATTTATACGGCTAGGAGTCACACCTTATTTTTTTTTTTTTTAATTACGCAACTGTAGACGAAGCACTAAATTTTATATTATTCCAGTGAAGAGTTATTATTACATGATGCTGCTTGTAGAAAAAAAAAAACTGCGATTTTCTACATGCTGATATAGAAACTTACAGTGTTTTCTGACTATTACAGCCCTGGCTACGCTGTGGGCAGGTTGGATGCACATTACCCCTGCACGACAAAGGTGTTTCCAATTGTAAAAATAAATTAAAAAATAAAAAAAATTGAATTTGGATTAAAGTCCATAAAGGCTTGGGAGTGCATAGAAAGCCTCCTCGTGTTACCTGTGCAATACAAATACGGTCTTCTTAGCCTTCCCCATCCAGGCACACTATTAATGAGCAAGAGAAATAATCTCCTCCTTAATTTGGAGGCTCATGCTGCCAGCAGACCTAACCTCATCCCTCCACCTTCTTCCTTCTGGGGACCAGAAAGCGTTGGGTCTCGCTGCACGTCGCCTGCCTCGCGACCCCTTCCCGCACACATGGAGCAGGAGGAGCCAGGGTTTAGCCCATGCTTGACTTTTTTTGTGACCTAAAAATAGACGTTTACATAATGATACATCAAAGATGATGGCGGTTCTGCAGGAAACAGTTAAACTTCAAGAAAGAAAAAAAAAAAAAGGGGAGAGAACCAAAAATGCAATTTAACACCCAATTTCAAGCTCATTATCTTTCATTGTCTATTAACTTGGCAATGGTTCAGAAGGTAGCTCATAATAGTTTAAAATGCTGACTGAACACTTCCAGTGCTCAGCATTACTTCTTGAGTCAATAGTATCGTAGAGTTATACATGGTGGCTTCAAAGGGAAAACAGTCCTTAAACGTTTACTTCGACGTTTCCCAGTGCTTCAAGTTCAGCTCATAGTTGGGTTCACGTGGATCTTCTCCCAACATGTGCATCCCCAGCTCCTAACCAGAGCCAAGGCACACTAAAAACGGAAATAACAGTAGAGCAAATCCTGGAATAAAATAACATGAGTTTCGAATGTGTGCACAAGCACCATAAGCAAAACGCTGGTTTTCTTTTCTTAAAAAAAAAAAAAAAAATCTCTTGGGATGAGTTGCAGGCAGAAGCTGAAGGTGTGTATCTCACCCCTTGTACACATACACTAGTTATTGCCAGTGCAGCCCTGTTCAGACCTTCGGAGCGATGGGACTGAGGGTCTGCAACAGGTAGCGGTGGAGCTGAATGGGGGATCGTTTTAAAACGAGCGTAGGAGAGCGTAATCCCAAACCTGTTGTCTTTAATAGGCTTTGGATCAGCTGGGAGAATACTGTTAGAGTTGTCTTTTGGACCTACACCCACAGAGGCCAAGTCTTCCTTCCGCAGTGGAGCTATCCTCAAACCCTCCTAGAAAAAATGTGGATGTAGAGATGGCGTTGGAGTTGGAACGATGCCGCTGTTTAGGAAGCTGAAAAGGGTGAAACCATGAAGGTTATGCAGCACTTCTACTGCATTTTCACTTTTTTTCAGATCAGTATAATATTATGTATATAATGATAGAATAGAAAAGAGACCCCAGCGCATTAGTGCAGACTAACTAGCTATTTTTCTTTCAGAAATCTTCCTGACATGCTCCATGCCTCAAGTTCATAAAGGAGCTGTGAAGTCTTGAAAGTAAAAATGCTTTCCAAGCGAAGAGTGCTTTTCTCAACTGGGTAGGGGGGGATTCTGCTTTGTAGATCAGGAAGTCATCATCATCAGAAGTGCCTTGGCTTATCCTTGTACATACTGTTGTGGTTTTATTTCTAAGGATATCCATAATAATTAGCCAGTGGTCTAATTAAACAGGCGGTTTATGCCTTTGGTTGTCCTCAGTGCGTGTGCTGACAAAGTTGGGGGCAAAAGGGAGACGAACGGCAGTGGGGCAGCCGGTGAGTGTCCCTGTGAAAATGCACAGACCCAGGCATTAAACTGTAATAGCTTCACTCGCAGATTCAGGCTGGCAGACTTTTAAAAATGTCTGTAATGTAAGCACCTATGAAAACCTTTCCAAATGATGTATGGCTTACCCTGCGTATTCTCACTGCACCCACGGCGGGCTCGTTCGCGTTTCGACGTTGCCTTCCACCCGTTATGAACAGAAGATTGAGATGAGCAGGAAGCAAACCTCATTTGTTATCAATTATTTGTTCTGTTCCGGTTCTGTGGAATCAAACGTTGCTCTCTGGTTCCTGGGTATTTGTGGTTGCCAAAGAGCCCGAATGAAGCAAGTAGCGACAGGGTTTCACTTGGAGTGCACCCTCAGACCTGTCAGTGTTTGCAGGCTGCCTATCTAGTAGATTTAAAATTTAAATATATATGTGTGTATATATATATATAGGGCAAAGCATTTGTTTCTGCATTATTTTCTTGAAGTTTACCTTTCAGTTCCCTCACTTCAGTTTCTTAATTTAAACCAGCATGTATAAAGAGTATACAGTGGAAAGGGACAAGAAGAGTTGCCAAAAGCCAGGCATGGAAGGAGCTGACAACTTTAAATAATCTCTCCCAGCCCTCCCAGCTGAATGAGTGCTGGTTGACATGCTGTCAGCTTCAGTTCCTACAGAAAAAAAAAAAAAAAAAAAAAAAAAAAAAAAAACCTACTCTCGTTCATGCTTGTTTAACAGAGAAAAGAATTTGGCCCACTTTCTGACACTCATCTTCTCATTTCCATCACACTACAGAAGCTCACCTGCCTATGAAAAGACACATGGCGTGATTTTTTTTTCTTTTTTTGCTTTCTTACACCACTGTAGAAGGAAGTCTGCTGAATTCAAAGGGATTAAACTGCTGTAAAATCAAATTAAGATCCCAGTTAGACCGTAGACATCTGAATTGTTTCCAGTCTCAGGATTTGGCTGTATAGGGCAGTTCTAACAAAACTTTCTTTTTTTTTCTTTTCTTCCTTCTCTTTTTTGCTCTGATTTGAGATAAAGCAGTAACTTTGGTATTTCAGGAAGACGTGTAAAAGGGAAAACTGCTCCTGGTCCGGCTTTAATATTTAGGCATAGCTAGGCAAGCAGCAGGAGGCATTCTGAGCCTAAGGATACGGGGAGTTGGACTCGTGAGGATGCAGGGGAGCCTCATACCAGATGTCCTGTCAGCCCTGTTTCAAGGAGCAGTGGTTGTTCATGTACAGGCCATGTAAGAGCCAGGGATGATGCCTCTGCCCTTACCTTACCCATTCCCCAGCAAACCTCCACGAGAAATTTGTTTTTCCATAAGGATGCTCCGGATTAGCGCACCATGTGTTCAGTGCTGTGGTTTTGATGGTGGTGAGCAGCACCACCTTGGGAGAAGGCTGAAGGATATTAAAAGTCTTCTTTTGGTCTTTTAGAGTTAGAGATTGGTCCTAACCCTGGTCATGGAGATTTTATCGTCTTTCATAGTCTTCTTCTAATATTAAGTATTGCCAGGCTGTACATAGTAGATCTCCCTGGGACATTCAGGTCCTGGTTTTGTCTTTGACGGTTTCCTAGAGGAAAGCAGTTCATCAGACATTTACAGACGGCATGAAAAGCTTTTCCTTCAGTTGGCTCAAGATTTCCCCACCTTCTGCTGCATTGTCTTCTTATTCTGGAGTTGGTCGCCTGGAAGCAGAAGCTCCCTCTCCATCTTTTCTATACCATTCATTATTTTATCAACATTTGTCAAACATTTACAGTATCCCGCTGTTTTCGGGCTCTCCTTGTGAATGTTATTCCATGTTTATATTCTTGTCTCCCATCATTCAAGCCATTTTGATGCTCAAGAGCTGTTTTTGTGCTGGTGGGATCATTACTTCACGGAGTATTCTAGGCCATGCCATCAGTTTATGCGATGTGTTGTACTCTCTGATAATTTTCAACCTGTTCCTTATGGAGCCAAACATACTGTTTACTTTTTAACAGGGAAATGTATATTGAGCAGATGTTTGCTTACAGTGTTCTCCAGATCTTTTTGTCCTGAGCTGATAAAGTTAATTTAAGAGCTTTATAGGGTATGCAAATAGTACAAATATTTCCATCCATCCTGCTGGCTTTTCTGTTCATCAGCAGAGCGTGTTTGCAGAGAAAAAAAAAAGAAGGCGTTGTGTTGAATTCGGGCTTCTAAATGGTTAGCATTGGGAGGTTGGAAGCACAAGTGGGGAACTTGTATTTTGACTCTTGAGATGCTCCGTTTCCAGTAAGCATAATTTAAACTGGTTTCAGAGATGGTCTAGATCTGCTTCTTGGATCCTGTATGGGAAGGTTTTAGCAGGCTGGGAGCTCTGGCGTGCAGCGTGCTGAGTCCGTGCTCTCCCATCTCTGTGTTGGTGCTTAGGCATGGGATCCTAAGTAAAATGTATGTAACATAAGGATTTCTTATGTGACAAAAAACGTCGGTTAGTTATTTAAAACACAGAGTCGTAGTGAAGGTACCGCTGGAGGTCATCTGGTCAAACTCTGCTCAAAGCAGGGCCAGCTTCGAAGGAGGATCTCCCTTCAAAGTTGGATCAAGTTGCTCAGGGTTGCATCCAGGTCAGACTGAAGTCTTGACATTTTTCATTCCCCTACATATGGTTGATATAGGTGAAACCCAGCTAGCGTAGGAGGTTTGCACAGGTAGGAAGATCTGCTAGACTGTGGGATGCAGTTGAAGCATTTTGAGTCAACCTGAGGTCTTCAAGCAGCAGGTGGGTCTGGAAGCAGTGGTGGTAGAGTGAAGTTTGCTAGCTGACATGGATCCTCACTGGGAGAAATGAGCTATACAGCCATGCATCTATAGACATATGTATAAGTGTGCTGTACATGTCCCTTTTTATTATAACAACATTAGATAGCTTCTCATTTAGTTTTAGGAAGTAAATGAAAACTGTCAGATGAACCACAGCCTCTGGAAAATGGTAGATGGAGAAATGAGTCAAAAGAAATATGATGAACTTGGGAAGAAAAGTTGCAAAAAGCATGAAAGCTTTTTTTTTTCCTTCAGTAAACTATATTCAAATTACCTTGAGAAAGCAAGCCTGAAACTTTTCCTAATGTTGGTCAGTGTGTTCTGAACCACCCCATGCAAGGTACTCCCCAGGGTATCTTGCATGGGTTCGCATCCATCATTTGATGTGTTCTTGTTTAAAGACAGAAAGAATGAAATGAGTTTTAAAAGGCTGATACAAGAAACAGCAGAACAGCCCAGTTTGTTCAGGGAAATACTGTTAGCCTCCCAAGGGGTGTTCCGTAGCTCTGACTCAGGCCTCCCAGTGCACCCAGTTGGTGTAAACCAAGGCTGTCTTTTGGTGGCGGTTTCCAAAGGTGCTTAGAGTTTGAAGGCTGAGCTCCAGAAGTAATTAACTACAAGCTGCTTTCCACCTTGATGCTTCCCCAATACTCACAGAGGGAAGGAGCTGGGTCACAGAGTAGAGCTGACATGATACAAATGAGCTCTGTAAATCGCTCTGCTGTCTTGCCTGCTGAATCTCAGGTTTTGTGCTGAATAATGGTCTCTAATTCTTAATTTTGTTAAGGTAATTTTTTTAGAAGTGCATAAAATACATGCCAAATCAGTACTGGCTGCTTGAACTCCAACTGTCCTGAAACAGCAGGTCTGAATAGATGAACGCTCCTTATTAAATTCTAAAGGTTAACTCTGAAGCCTAATGACGGCAGAGTAGATATTAATCACTTCAGTCCTGATCTTAGGACACAAGATACAAAAATGGTGATTATATCATATTGTACTGCTCCTGACATCTTACTATGCTGCCTGTTCTGCATGGGGAGATCTTGCTTGTGTGAAAACTTCTTGATTTGTGTATTTGGAGCCTGTTGACTGAATCACATTATATTCCATGAAAAAAACAAATGCTCACACCTCTGCAGAGCTATCACTTTAAAAAAAAAAAAAAAAAAGGGTGCTTATCCAGGAGCCAATAACCTGGGTCTGCTGACCAGCTTACCTGTCTTAAAAAAAAAAAAAAAAAAAAAAAAAAAGCAGAATTCACCCTGTTTCCAAATAACGCCACGTAAGCATTGTCCAGCCAACTCCCTTCCACCGCTCCTGAAATCCCGGGTGTTGCAGAGCGTTTCGGCACCGAGCCGCGCTCCTTTTCCCCTCGAGAGACATCCCTTTTGTGTCGCGGCATCTAATGCACCTTCGTGCGTTTTTTTCTCTTGTGCTTCCTCGCAGGGCGAGACGGCTGGGTTTTCTTGGGCAGCGCTCGGCGGTAAATTCAGGTCTTTGCTCGCAGCAGAACCCAGGGAAGATTTGTGACAGATGGGGCTAAGTCACAAACTTGCAGCCTCAGGCAGAATTGTGGAAGTTTCCAGAGTGTGCCCATATTTACCTGATCAGAGAGAAAAGAAAATCTGCAGAGGAAGCCGAGCCTGGCTGCTTGTCATAGCTGACACAGAGCCATCTGCCACAAACCTGTGGCGGCTTCAGATCTCCAATCCCTGCCACCACCCCAGCTCAAATTAAATACAGATTCTTAGAGACGTTATGATGGTTACACATGTCCTCGGCATCACATGCAGGAAACCGTAAAAAAAAAAAAAAAAAAAAAGAAAAAAAATATGTGGCCTGTTGTATAACCGCACTCATGTATCCCATATGTGGTGCCACATTGAATTTCCGGTTGAATCTGTTTTTATCCTTTGTACTGGATGACATGGTGCCTGAATTCTTTCTTTTTCGCCGACACGATGGCAGCCAAGCTGCAGCTTCAAACGCTCACACTTGGCTGAGTTTCTACCTAGGTTGCCAGGTTATCATTGGAGCCTTATTGTGTCCTCAAAGGGCCACAGGGCCTGAAAGGAGGATCCGAACGCGGCCGGGCTAATTGGGCAGCCATCGCTGCGTTGTTTGGAGGCAAAGGGGCTGCTTTAACACTTTTTTTTTTTTTTTTTTTTTTTTTGCAAATTAATGACTCTCTGGCACAGGGGTTTTTTAAGTGAAGGTATTAATAAGGGGTCTGGCAGGTAATCCCATGATTCGCGGAGTTACATTTGCATTTAATTAATCTTAAAGAAAGCTGAAAGATAAACAGCTGTAATTCAAAACTAGCATGGGAAATATGCTACGTGGTGCCATCTATCCGATAAAATGAAAGCCGAGACACTTGTTTTATTTCTCTCAAGGATGGAGAACAAACAGATAACAGTCAAAACGCTTCCAATAAAAACCAGTAGTTTAAATGTAACGGCAGTTCATCAAGAATCTGCATCCAGTTACAAATACAGCCTTTTAAAGATAAATCACTTATGATTCCAGCAGTCAAGCTGCTGTATTTGTTGATGTAAAATGTTTTGAAGATGTAGATTGTACAATAAATTTTTAATAAAGTGCCCACTGCAATTTTTAATTAGCATATCTCATTCATGTATAAGTGTGTACATCTATCTGTATGTTTATCACTATGCATATCCTTGTGTCAGAGTCAATGAATGCAATTGTGTCTTTATCTGATGGAGTCGAATCTGTTTTGCAAGCGATAATAAAACGTTACGACAATTCCAAGATTTTCAACTCCGCTCTGGGAAGAAGCAAGAAGAGGACTCTTGGTAAGGACTTCCGGTGTGAAGACCTTTCTTTGCAGACAGGTATGGTTTCAGGTTCCTTCCCATCACGCCGGGTTGCTCCTCTCCCCAGCCCGGCAGTGGGCATCAGCAGAAGCTGAAAGAGGGCAGATTTAGGTTAGATATTGGGAAGAAATGTTTTCCTGTGCGGGGAGTGAGGCAGTGGCCCAGGTTGCCCAGAGAAGCTGTGGATGCCCCATCCCTGGAGGGGTTCAAGGCCAGGCTGGATGAGGCTTTGGGCAACCTGGGCTAGTGGGAGGTGTCCCTGCCCATGGCAGGGGGTGGAACTTGACAATCTTTAAGGTCCCTTCCAACCCAAACCATTCCAGGATTCTATGATCTTTCCTTTGCCCAAGCACTGTCCACAGCCGGTGAAAGGCTTAGGCTGGTTGCCCTCCACACACATGCCTTCATGCCTTTGGACACCATCAAGACACTGTACTTTCCTTTTAAAGTGTAAGAGAGTGCATGTGGTACCTGTCTTTAAAATCACTCCATTAAGCAATCAAAAAACCCATGGGAGATCCAATGGTAAGTGTTCAGATATTTTCCTAGCACTGTGGAGTTGTGATTTTGCATCTGGTTGAGGTTGAGTAGAAGCGGACTTCTCAAGAAAGCGTGCATAGGTGCAGAAGTCACAGTTGGTAGAGCCAAGTAGCAGGACTGCCTTACACTTCTTACCAGCTTTTCTTATCATAGATGTTCACTACTGTTATCACCTCTTGCACTGATGAGAGCAAATTTCTCTTGTTTTGACTGATGGGGAAACTGAGGCATGGTACAATTAAAGCAAATGGGTTCAAGTTTCACAGTGAGTCACTCTCCAAACCAAGAAAAGGGAAAGAAGAGATGCTGTAACGTTGTGCTAGGGCTTGTGGTGAACACACTCAATACACCAGAGCTCCGTGGTTTTGAGTTGACTCCTGCTGTCCTCGGTGCACGCCCAGATCGGGCCCATGGCCGCAGGAGGTCTCGCCCAGCTCCGTGGCGAGGTGGAGCTCTGCCTTGGTTCATCTACCAGTGATGCTTTAACTCAGCTCAATCTGGTAAGTGAGGCTTCCTCTTCTAGTGGGAGGTGTCCCTGCCCATGGCAGGGGGGTTGGAACTCGATGATCTTTAAGGTCCTTTCCAACCCAACCCATTCTGTGATTCTGTGATCTCGATAGAAAATTTTCTCTGCAAGTTGCAAACCCTTGCAAATAATGTTTGATAATAGAAACACTGTGAGAACATTAATTGCAGGGAAATAAATAGCATTGTGTTATCTTCTGATATTTCTTTACATTCATAGTGAAGATACGCAGCTGCTCTAGAGTGAGGATGGAAACGTCCTTACCACATTTCCTAGGACTCTCAGGTTGCCCTCATGTCGGGGACCACCCCAGCCTGTGTCGAGCTCCTCAGTCAAGAGGGTGAGGTAGGACTTCCCAGTATTCGGAGGCGATATTTCCCCCATGGCAGTCTTCCCCCCCCTCCACCAGCCCACTGTAGACTGGAGCAACCTGAGGAGTTTTGCCTCGCAGTTTCTGAAGATCAAACGAGACAGCCGCTCCGCGCTGCTTCATTTAAAGCCTTCACTTCAAAAGGTCAGAGAGACAAATTGGGATCTCGGTCCCGTTGTTCCTACACACATGAGTAAGCGGTGAATGCAGGGAGCTAATCTTGAGTAAAATGACAGAACGAGCCCTTGACTTACTTTCATATTTATTGATGTTTCACCTGCGTTGGCACAGTGACTGTGAGAGCTTGGATACACGTTTCGGAGCAGGGTTAAAGCCCACATGGGTTTTCCCGACTCCTGCCAGTCTCACCAGTCAGCTCCTTGCCTCCCACATCAATACCGGGCCAGGCACCTAATCCTGCAGTCCTTTTGTCTTTACTATTCGAGATCACAGGAAACACAGGTTTATTCCAGATGAGAATTGTCTTTTCCCATAGAAAAGAAAAGCCTAAAATAACTAGGGAATATTGTAGCAAACCGTTTCCAGCATCCCCAGCCCCGCTCGGGTCGTGCTGCAGGGACGGCGAGTAGCCGCGGTGCAGCCGGGCTTCCATCCGTGTTTGCAGCATTGAGACCTCTTGTTCTAGCTCAAAGCTGTTCTGAATTAAGGGGCTAGATTTTTTCTAATTGCGTTTTTCAAGAGCAAGCCAGCCGTTCATTAGAAATGATGGACCGAATTCTGCTTCTCTATTACACAAATATAAATCTTGAATGAATTTATATCAGGAGAACTGGGAGGGTAGAATGTACCTCCCATACTGTTCCTCAGATTATTAAAAAGTTAAAGGGCCTTGAAAATTAAATTCACCTTTCTCTGTTCAGGCTGTTTACTCTTTTATTCCAGTAAGGACAGTTGAAACGAATTAGCCAGTCCCCTTTCTGTTCATAGTCACTTTTAAGTTTGGTTCTCATGTACTAGCCCAAGACTAGTTTGTGTGGAAAAGACCAGAGGGCATTTTCTTTCAAACAAATTGTTTTCATGGGAATAATTTCCTAGAGAATTATATTAAAACCTTTCCATGAATCCTTGATTTTTTTTTTTTAAATTTTCCTCTTCTATATCCTTGATTCTTGATTTGCAGATATAAATGTGCACCTTAATGAAAGTCCTTGAGAATTTTACCCTCTCTAATAGGCGAACCTTATTTAACTGAAATATTTTTTAAATGATTCAGTCTGGTAAGCGAGGCTTCGTCTTGCAGGAAAAAAAAAAAATTGCCTCTTGAGTTATGAACCCTTGGAAATAAGGTTTTATAATAGAAACACTGTCAGAACTTTAATTATAGGGTAATAAATAGCAACGCTGCATTATCTTCTGATATTTCTTTACATTCTTCGCGAATATACACAGCTGGTGCTGGAAACTGATAATCAAGTGCTCTATAACTGGGTTACAACTTCTCA
>NW_010130415.1:3363-8247 GCF_000699245.1 Pterocles gutturalis | reverse complement strand
AGAGAAATCCAGAAGGAGCTATCAGATACCTGCGATTTAAGAAGGTCCAAAGCTGCAGAACTTAGAAGGTGCCTGAGTTCTCTGGGAGATGCATTGCTGCTCCCCCTTAACTCCTTGCCGTAGATCCGTTCTTTTTCCTGTTGTTAGAGACAGGATACTGGCCTACAGGGATGTTCGTCATGAACTATTACAAACATTTATCTTCTCTTGTGATCTTTTGAAGGGGATATATAAGGGATTTTACAGTCCTCCTTCTGCCAGCAGTCTGTGGTATGCCAGGCACCTTTTCTACCCACAGACTTCCTTGCAGGGCTGATAAAAATCTTACAGGATCATATTATGGTTTGAAAATAAGTCTGACAGCCTTTGATCGAAAACTGGCTTGAAATACAAAATACTGGATAATAAACAGTTTACAATAAGCCTTATTAGCTGATATTTATAACTATATAATACATATGGACTCATAACCTAAACCTAAGCATTAGATTTTGAAAGTGTCTAAACATTACAGCTTCTCCCCATTCCCCTTATTTAAGCCACATCAGACCCTTCTCCTTACCCAGCTAACCTCAGACTCTTCATTCTTCATATCTTCCAATATGATCACTAATCATGCTATAGGAAAAAGAGTGGTTTTTTTTAAAAAAGAGAGGAGTCACAGAAAACCAATTCACCAGAAGATGATAGATAGAGCTCTTAAAAAAATCTAACAGGGGGATTTTCTCCAAAGATTAATCAAATCCTGCTCATTCAAATTAAGATGTGCTACCAGATTCTCCACGTTTTCTCAGGGCAGGTGATTGAGCAATACTTCTGGACAGGAAATACAGGGCTCTGATCAGTACAAGAAATACAAAGGAGACATAGCAGCTCCTGGAACAGACCTGAGCTCTTCAGTTGTGCAAAGCCAGCCTTCACAGACCAACCTGCAACTGGAGCAGACCATCAGGGCCACCTGGACCGTGGTGTGACAGCCTCTGTCCCAGGCCAAAAGGCTCAGTTGCCAGGACCCACTGTGCCAGGGAAAGCCACCCCTTGATCACAGGTGTGAATCCGCTGAGCAATTGGTACAACATTATTTTTATCACAGTCATTTTCAAATCCATGGAGCTGTTCAAAACAGCTCTTCCTTTTCACACCACCGGAATGGGTGTATTAATTCACACCCCGGAAGTTGTATATAATTATACTGGAGGAAGCATCCAGCATCTCTAGACCTACGTTACTAAGTGAGGGTAACAACTACGCCTCAGAAATCCTGGCATAGATGATGGGATGCTGAGCAAAACCGAGTCATATTGGTCCAAATGCAATAACACCGTCACTTAGTAGGGGTAAAGAAGCAGCGCATTGCAGGGTGCTCAGCACAACTGACCCAGGATGGCTCCTGCAGCACAGCCAGAGCTTAGAAGAAGCAAGTTTCAGCAACAGGAAAATGTAAGACACCAAGTAGCTCCAGAATCCTTTAGCTGAGCCTCTCCCACAACACTGGTCTCTTCCTACCTTCTCCGAATCACCCTCCATGGCCCCCAAAACACCGGGTGGCAGTGTCTGGGTAGGCATGCGTGTTTCAGGGCCACAGAGGCCGCCATGCCTCAGCCCTCGCCCTGTTGCTCTGCCAGGCCCACTGCACACCTGCAGCACAAGCAGGGCTTGCTCTGGGCCGCCTTCGGCTCGGATAGCACGCACAGGATTTCTGCACCTTTGGAAGAGGGAAAGGTGAACCCCGGTGGCAACATCCAGTCATGTCGCTGAAGCCATCAGCTGAAGCCATCAGCAGGCTGGGAGGAGAAT
This sequence comes from Pterocles gutturalis, assembly GCF_000699245.1. Taxonomy (NCBI): domain Eukaryota; kingdom Metazoa; phylum Chordata; class Aves; order Pterocliformes; family Pteroclidae; genus Pterocles; species Pterocles gutturalis. The sequence goes on along the minus strand of NW_010130415.1, from coordinate 6,450 downwards.
GGATGGAGAGAAGCCCTGAGGAGAAGGACTTGGGGGTGATGGTTGATGAGAAGCTGAAGATGAGCCGCGCAGTGTGCACTTGCAGCCCAGAAAGCCAACCGTGTCCCGGGCTACGTCTGTATGGTAGAGGCACCACTGAGGGATGTGAAGATGCCTGGGTCTCCACAGCAGAGCCTGACACAGTGAAAGGCTCGGGTCATCCTTCCATGTGATCCACCCAGCACTCGCGGGGACAAATATATACTCCCAGTTGTTAACAACACTCAGTCTTTATTTCTGAGAGTCACACCGAGAAGTCAGGTTGCAGGTGGGCCCTCGTGTCTCAGCATCAGCTGGAAGGAGCGAGCAAAGTTGTTGGCCCACGTGCATCAGTGGGTCTTCTCTGCCAGGGGCAGCAGGAAAGCCAGGAGCAGGAGGAGCAAGAGGAGCACTTGCAATGGTAGTGCTGCCCAGCACGCTCGTCGCAGGAGTGAGCACGCACGTCCAGAGCGCTTCTGGAAGACACAAACCAGCAGCTTTTAATGCTTGATCAATTTGTTGCTATTCACATTTTCCTCAGTCTGTTTCGTACACACTCGTACTCTTTCCTTACCACCTTTCACCAACGGGACGGGCACCTGTTGCATGTGACTGTGTGTGCTCAGTCTACGACTGCACTCGATCCTGCTGCTTTTAGGCATACAAAGGGTAACAACTTACACTGCGCTTTCTACACAGGGCTGCAAACTCCTCTTCAGCCTTTTCTCCTTCCCCACTTTCCAGGTCACCTTCTAGTCTCTCTACTTCTTTTCCCATCTCCTGGACATCTGCTTCTAAGTGTCCGGCTTGAAACTTGCAGGCACTTTTGGACTGTTGGATCTTCAGCAATTTCTCCTGCTCCTCTCTGCTCAGCAGTTGCAGCTTCTCCAAAGCTGCTCTTAGCTCCTTGAGCTGATCCTTCATGCTCTCAGCTCCACGTGGGGAGGTATTCTGAATCACCTCTGCACACTGATTTTCAAGGCACTTCCATTGCTTTCCACCGCTCCTAAGGTGCTTGGCAATTTCCTGCAGAAAGAAGTTAAATAAAGACCAGCTGCAGGAATGGGGAGTTGGGGAAAAAGCTGAAAGCGGTAGGAAAAAAAAGACCGCTTCTCCTGGTTGTACATGTTGCGTTCTTCCCTAAGCTATTTCAAAGTATGTCCTTTTTTCAAGTGACCAGAAGCCAGGCTTGGTCATTTGACTGCCTTCTGCGTAAAACAAACTGCCGTGATTCTGAAAATATAGCTTGATTTTCATCAGTGCTTGTCACTGTAGGTCCCTGACAAAGAAGACAGGAGCTGCAGGCACTAAGAAATACTACTAGCCAGATCTCAGAGAGATTTGAAGCGAAACAGCTTTAGCAGTGGCACCAAAATATTGGATACTCGTTCTCAACACTGGTATTTTTATCACTCGCTCTAAACTCTCAGAACCGGTGAGCCTTCAGGCTCTGCTCAGGTGTTTACCAAATGTCGTTTATTTCAACAAGTTTAAAGGGCAGGACTCTCAAAGAATCACCTAAGTGTAGGAGATCAAGGTTTGAGAAGAACAAACCAGCCCAGCCTGCGACTCAGCTGGGAGAACCAACTCAAACCAACCGTCCTAGGACCTGATACAACTCTTCTCCTCTAGCCTAGGTTACAATCCCCACCTGATGTTGTTTGTCTCATTCTTTTCTCAAGCACGCCCTTATGTGGTTTGAGAACCGTATACAGGCATGAAGAACACACAGTCCTAGCTCCTTGTTAGGCTTAGAGTGTTTAAGGACCTTCAGTGCCTTGAGCTTGTCCCCTGTCGAAGTCGCGGCTGCTTCTCCAATGGAGCAGTTTAATCTTTCTGTCATGCCGTTCAGCCACGATTCAAACCGGCTGACGTTGGCGCTGTACCGCTCCTGCTCCTCGGTCATCTTTTTGAGCATTTCACTCTCCTCTGGAACAAGACACATCAGAAGCCATGAGGACAGTGCTCATCTGGCTCTTTTTCCTTTACACCATCTCAGCATCTACAAACACAAGCCTCCTTCCGTGAGCCCCGACAGCAGTTGGCCTCCACAGGAATTCACGGTTTGTCTCCAGACACAGGACACAGAAGGGCAGAAAGGCTTGTCCCCGTCTGGCTCGTGCTGCAGGCTCTCCGTGGCCAGTCTCTGAGGAGACCAACTGCACGCTCCTCTCAGGTGAAGTTCTAGCCTCCCCTTTCCAGAACGTCCTGTTCTCTCATTAGAAAGAGAAAAGTGACAGGAGACTGTTTCCTCACGCTGGTTAAAAATAAAGATGAGCGCACAACAGATGGAATTTGCCTGTCTCTCAAAAGGAGAGGAAGAGAGACTGTGTCGGGGGCAGGCAAACTGTTCCAATGTGTTCCAAAGCCTCAAACAGGCTGGACAGAAAGCGACCGTCAACTTCAAGGTATCCCTAGAAATCACACAGCCCAGGACCTTTCGTACTTATTCAATGAGCAGATCACAAAATCTCCTGTGGTGGTACTGCAGACCCTGGAAGCAAATTTAAGCCTATGGGAAGCAGGCTTCACTTTCCCACCGATGCGCTGTGTGTACCCTGTAACCCACAATCCCTGATCCTACCAGGGCCTGCACATCATGACTTGCTCCCCACCCATCCGGACTGGCACCCCACACAGCAAGGCAGAGTCACGTTTGCTCTGACTGCCCTTGTTCGTCAGCTGAAGTTTAGACCTTGCTGAGGGAAATCTTACACAAATCACCAGGAATCCCCCCGCCCTGCTCCCCCTCCAGGAGGTTAGGCAGGGAAACTTTCTATCAAGCGCAGTGCAAGAGCATCCCAACTAACAGCTTCTCTTGGGACACGACGGCTGCTGCAAACAGGCCACTGACTGAAAGAACAGGGGTCCTCAGTGCTGTTGCTTTTGGCAGTCCTACCAGCTAAGCCCCATCACTCAAGAAGCAGCTAGCAAAGGCTGTACACTGGTGACATCTGAACACCTCCTGTTCTTTATAGGTGTACCTGAGCTTCTGCCTTGATTTCCTCGTATGCCACCGTCATCTTCTTCTGAGCATCTTCATCCACGCTGGGGTCACCGGACCTGCTG
>NW_010130415.1:680-3335 GCF_000699245.1 Pterocles gutturalis | reverse complement strand
TCCAGCAGGACTGACTGTTTCAAGACCTCAACCAGCAGATCCTGAGCGTGGCTCAGCTGACGACGCTTCCCCTTTAAGCCAAGCTGCAACTCCATGTCAGCCTCCAAGGTCACCCTCATGTTGTCAATCCATGCGTAAAACTCATCTTGGCCTTTCAGGTTCGCAGTCCAGCACAGACAGACCCACTCAAGACAGCTGGTGGGGAGAGCAAGAGAGACGAGTCAGTCGAAATTCTGATGGGAGCAGTTGAGATGGTCACGCTCAAAAGGCCTTCAAAGCAAAGGACAAGGCTCTCGGCAATCTTAAGCTGCTCTGACTTCAGAGGGTCCAGATTCACTTTCTGGGGAGGAAAGATCCTGTACGAGGTCCCCGTGCCTGGCCAAGCTCGTCACTCACAACAATGAGGTGGGGTGGCTGTGAAGGCAGAAAGCACTGAGGTCCCACGGACCCTCTCTCCCCACACAGTCCTCCTCCACGTGCTCATGGCACTGGGAGGAACAGGGATTGCCGTCTACAGTCTGCACAGCAGAGAAAGGCAAGAAACGCTTGATGAAAGCACTGGATATGACAACTGCCTCAACACACCAAAGAGCGGTCCTGCGCACGGAGTACGTTTGTCTTACCTGTGACAGTGGGTCATGTAGATGGTGGTCTCTTCCCACAAGGCTTTAATGGCTTTCAGTTTAGAGACCACCTGGTGCTTCTTATCCTCACTGATGCTGCGAAGAGCAGCACCAGCCTTCACAAGAACCACGTCCATCCTCAAGCGGCCTTCTGGTTCCAGCGCACATATTTTCTAGGAGAAAAACCAGTGAGACTGAAAGCATGAAAAGAAAGCAAGCGTCGTCGTTGCCATTTACACTTTTCTTTTTACCCAGCAACCATGAAGTCCCTGCTGCAAGGTTTCTCCTGGACAGAAAATACAAACCTCTCCTCAGATGTGTTTATTCTTAAACATCCTAAAGGACTGAATGGAACTGAAAACCACATAGCAAGGGCAACACATTTTAAGTCAGCCACGAGGCCTAGATGGTCTTGTATCAGATATCTGCAGCAAATTTTGGCAAATCTAAGCAAATTTTAAGCAGATTTTAGAAATCTAAGCAAATGTGAGCACATTTAAGCAGATCTAGGCAAATTTATGGCATTTTTAGCAAATGTAAGCAATTAGGGGCAGATTTTTGGAAGTCTAAGCAAATGTAAGCCAATCTAAGCAGATTTCAGAAATTTTTTAGCATATTTAAGCAAATCTGAGACAATCTAAGAAAATTCTAGCAAAATGTTAAGGAAATGTTAGTGAATCCAAGCAAATGTAAGCAAATGTAAGCCAATTTTTGCAAATGTAAGACAATTTTAGCACTGCAATGTCTCAGTGTTAAGCTCTACTCTAAGAAATCATGAAACGTACTAAAAAGGCTTCCTATTGCAACTACAAGTTGGCTCAGAACACAGGACAAGAAAAATTCACCTGGGGATTTTTTTTTGCCTGCTACCAGCTTTTGCTTGACCCTAATTCGTTGCTAAGCTATGAATTGGTGAAAGCGTGTATCTGACACAAATTGGAATGCCAGGAACAGCAAGTTAAGCCATCTAATTTTGAGCAGATTCTCCTTTGCTACCCAGAGATGGAAAATCAGCACCACCTCTGTAAAATGGAATAGCATCTACATTTTAACTGGCCAAACCTGCTGCTAGTCTTCCAAATCAAGCTGAAAGGCTCAGAAGCCTGTGATATCCAATTGCCATCCTCTTTTTCAACAATGTCTGTCAACATTTTGCAGACCAAAAATTAGAAACGACCAATATTCCAGCAAGCAGGGGCGCCTGACAGTTTCCTAATGGAAGGCTCCAGAGCTCAGAACTGCTCGAACAATGGCAGCAGTGACAACCACCTCTGAACCACTGCATCACTCTCCCCTTACCTCAGTCTCTCTCAGCCTGGCTTCTAGGGCAGATCGAGGTCCCTTGGTGTTGTTGTTGATCCTCAGTCTCTCTTGGATGGCCTTCATCCAAGCTTCTGCCTGCTCCACGCTATGGTCAAATTCCTCCTGGAGCTGCTGAGCCATTGCACTCGAAGAAGCTGAAAGGAGAAGGAACAGGGAAGTAAGAGAGAGAGGTTTCTAGTCCTGGCAACATCCAGATCATTTTTAAAATTGGCTCCAGAACTCCAGTCACGGAGTAGCCTGTGCAGAACATGACATTATCCTAGTCCTATTGCTTACAACAAGTAGAGGGCAACCAAATGTGGTGAAGAACCACTGAAAAACCTGCTGTCATCTGGCATGAACAAAACCCCACTCACGCTGCGCAATCCTCTGAGCACAAGGATCTGCTGTCCCAAACCCACAGGCACACAGCCACCCATCCCACACACAGGCGTTCCACCTAAGCAGCCAGTGCAGGAAGCCATGAGAAACGTTATGTCAGCATTAGGATCACCAGTTTGCAAAGGAAGAGAAACACTTTGCTACTCCAACTGCCTGCATAGCATCACGGACCAGTTTGGACCAAGTCATGCCCACACCCAGCATCACAAAGACAAAGCTGAAATTCAGCACAGACTCTCACCGAATGCTGAGGCGGATTCCATGGGAGCTATGACATGCACTGCTGCCATGGATTTGAGCCGGGCTGCGTCCTGTCCTTCCTCCACGC
>NW_010130415.1:0-486 GCF_000699245.1 Pterocles gutturalis | reverse complement strand
TGACTTTTAGCAAATTTAATCAAATCCTAAGAAAATTTGCAGCACATTTAAGCAAATCTAAGGCAATTTCAGCAAACTTTAGCAAATTTAGGAAAATTTTAGGGAATCTAAGGAAATGTAAGCTAATTTAAGCAAATCTAAGTGGATTTTAGGAAACTTAAGCAAATTTTAGAAAATCTAAGCAAACTTCAACAATTTTTAGCAACTTTTAGCAAATCTAGACAAATATAAGCAAATCATTTAAGCAAATCTAAGCAAAAAGTTAAGCAGATTTTAGCAAATTTAAGACAATTTCAGCAGATTTCTAAGCAAATTTAAGAAAATTGAAGCAAATTTTAGGTAGTTTAAGGAAATTGCAGCAAATCTTAGCAAATTTCAGCACATCTCTAAGCAAATTTTACAAATGTAGTGACCTAGGAAGCCTTCCTAGACCAAGGCGAAGGGATCCCTTACTTGCTACGGTGTCTTGGTGTCAGGACCACCACC
>NW_010130414.1:3530-3738 GCF_000699245.1 Pterocles gutturalis | reverse complement strand
CAGCCAGCGGAGAATTCCACAATTGAATTTTAATGCCCTAAAAACACATTACAATCAGCCTGATTAATTAAGAGATGGCTTAACATGGTGACCGGGCTGCAGAGGGCCGTGCTGGGGAGGGGGGACACGTGGGCCAGCTCCTGCACTCCCCGGCACAGGCCATGGGGCTGGAGCGTGCTGGGGCTGGGCCCCGAGCGCCGTGGGGCTG
>NW_010130414.1:1564-3489 GCF_000699245.1 Pterocles gutturalis | reverse complement strand
CCCCTGCGTCCCCAGCCGGGGCAGGGCTGAGCCCAGACCCCTGGCACCTTGGCAGCCCTGGCTCAGCCGGGCAGGTGGCAGTGGGAGCAGCCCCGTCCCTCCACAGCCTCTGCTCTCCTCCATTGGGGTGGCCATGGAGACCCTGCTGAGGGGCTGCTCCCTGTCTCCACCATGGGCACGGGGACTGACACTGTGCCATGCCACTGCCATAAGTGGGGACCCCACTCGCTTTCGTTTGTGAGCGAGGACGAGCTGGGAGGCTGCTATTAATTAGTCTCTGCAGTGATTCCCCCATGCTGGCTAATGGGCTGCCACCTCGCACAAGCCAGCTTTGCCCCCACTCCCCAGGCTGCCACTTGCTGTCACTGTGCCCAGCCCAGGCTGTGTCCCCACATGCAGCACTGCTCAGGGTCACCTCAACAGCCCCCCTGGGTGCTGTGGGCTGAAGCATTCCCAGGGGGACATTCCCCTGCATCCTGCCATGGGCATGGGGCGATGGGAGTGATCCCCACGGAGCCTTGCTGGCATGTTTCACCCAGTGCCCCTGGGCAGGGGGATGGTTTAGCCAAAGTCCATCCTGCTGCAGCGTAACGCATGGAAAAGAGGAGAATCCACTCCCACGGTGTAAAGGAGAGGTTGCAACCAGCAGGACATAAATCAGAGGGGAAGCAATAAAGGGAGCCTCTTGCCAGGAGGGGCTGGCAGCACAGGGAGGGATGGTGACGGCATCGTGAGGCCAAAAGAAATCCTGGCAAGGCGATAAATCCCGCAGCCGCTGGAGCCGCTCGAGCGCTAATGATCCCGCGAAAACGCCAGCCACGTTTAACAAATATTTCTGCTCTGTATTTGGAGAGAAGCAGGACGACATGCTTGAATCATACAAGAGTGATGAAGCCGTCTATTAATTACTGCCGGGAATGTTAAACAACATCTGCCAGCTCAGCGGGCCCAGGCACCACCCGCCCCGGCCTCCTCCAGGAGCTGGAGGAGAATTTGGCCTCCTCATTAATTTCCTGTGAAAACGTGGAATAGCGAGAAAATCCCATCCGGCTGATGGAGAGCCCACCCGCGCCGGGAGCCATGGGGACGTGGGGGTGCTTGGGCTTCGCCTCCTCTTGGCTCCACCAGGATTTATATCACATTCCCAGCCGGTTCAATCCTCCCACAAACTGGTAAAGGCTGGGCATTTGTTTCCCGTAATATGATATACGAATTGTCTTTAACCTGAGTGTTTTTGGAGGCTGTAAGAAAGGGAGGCCTGAGAGGGGCAACGTGCTCGCTAAGGCATCCCGCAGAAATCTTCCTCACAGCTTTGGGAGGGGCTGGCGCCTTTCCCGGCATCTCTCACGTGCTGTCCGGTGCCTGGGACCGGAGGGGTGGAGGGAGGGGATGGAGGGGACCATGTGGATTTTTCCCAGCCTTGCTCTACACACATTGTAAAATATCGGGGTGCTTTAGAGCAGAGAAGAAAGCCTAGGGCAGAAGGGATGCCGAGGGTGTCCCCTCCCATCCCCAGACAGATAGTTAAAATACAGAAATGTCAGTTTAACTTCAAATGTGCTTTATAAAGAGGGAGAGAGATAAAACCTTCCCTGCAGCACAAGGAGCTGGGTGTTTTATGGGGTACTGGGAGGACTGGTGCCCCCAGTGCAGCAGGCTCTGGGGGGCTGCTCAGCTGCCACTGCTGGTGCTGTGGGACACCCCAAGGCACCATGCCGGGGCACAGGGGCCACCCGCCGCCTCCCCCATCCCGGTCGTCATAGAGGCCAGAGCCGGGTCTGCACCGAAATGTCAGCTCACTAATGAAATACGCAGGAACGACGTTTTCTTGGGGCCAATGCTCGGATACTTGGCACCCAGCTGCTGTCCCATGCCAGCGCCCCACTGGGCCCCCTCCCCGCCTCCCTGGGGGGACATGGGTGCTG
>NW_010130414.1:370-1502 GCF_000699245.1 Pterocles gutturalis | reverse complement strand
GGCACATGGCTCTGGAGCTGCAAGCGGCATGGCAGGGAGTAAATCCACTGCGCCCTGTCAAGGTAAAGTGACAAAACACTGGTCTGCGATGCAGGAACCGCAGTTACAACAAGAGAAAATCAATGCGATATATTACCAAAGATATAAAGACGCCATAAATGCTTCAGCGCAGAGTCCAGCAGCTTCGCTCGCCGGTGGCAGGGCAGGTTTGCTGTGAGGGCTCCCCAAGTTCCCATCTCGCTGCCCAGGTCTCCCACATGCTGGGCTCGCCTGTGTTTATTTAATGCCCCCTTACCACCTCCCCCCCCACAAAGGGCTTCTGCTCCCACCCACCACCTCCTGGGCTTTGTCCCTGCCCAGTGCCCAGCCTCTGGCGGGGATGTGCCCAGGACAGCCGGGGCCGGAGCGGTGTGTGGCCTCGATGGGTGGCTTTCTAGACCCATGGCTCAAGGACCCAGCAAGGCTGCACCCCTGGGCCAGGCGGGTGCCACCCCTCATTAGGAAGCCCCCTGTGCCTGCACGGCTCTGCCACCCACCTGCTGGCCAGTGCTGAGCCCAGTGCACCCAGGCACATCCTGGAGCAATTGAAAAGGATGAGAACCCCAGCGCACCGCAGAGCGAGGCTGCAGACAGATGTGTGGAAGGTGCACAGCAGCTGTGGGCAAGGAGCCGTCCTTGTGCTTGGGGACACATGCGCTGAGGACGCACGCTGGGATGTGTGCTGGGACACATGTGCTGGGGACACAGATGTCACCCTGCACACAGCTGTCCATCACTGGGGACAGTTTGGATTATTACTGAGCAGTTGAGTCAAGCTTCTTCTAATTGATTAATCAATACCCTTAATTGAGTTGAGACTCTTTAATGGATGGCTTTGCTGCTGCTTTCCCCTTTGCTGGTGCTGCCCTGACCTCCCACAAAAAACCTCTCACTGCGGCTGGCCCCTGCCGAGGCAACGCTGCTGCTGGGCTCTCCCAAAGCACCGTGAATTTCTGGGGCTTGCAGTCAACCACAGGGCCAGGGGCTGCGGAGGGCTTCTGCTGCGGTCAGAGGAGCTGGAGTACGCACGGTTCCCCAGGCACGGGCGGGCAGGTGAGAGCCCCCAGGAACAGGCTCAGCACAAGGGGCAGCA
>NW_010130414.1:0-271 GCF_000699245.1 Pterocles gutturalis | reverse complement strand
GCCGGGAGGTGCACAGAGCACAAGGGACAGGGACCAGTGACACGGGGCTGGTGATGGACACCACAGAGGTCAGACTCCTGCACGCGGGAGCCACAGCTCTGCAGAAGCGGAGATGAGCATTTTATGGTAAGATATGCAGAGCACGGGACAAAAGAGAAAGTGTTTCTTGCATAATGAGACACTGTTAGAGACAAGCTCCCCAGGAAACCAATTAACACGGCGCTTTGTGTGTGTCAGGCCAACACCTGGCAGAAACACCTTTCCCAGGGAG
>NW_010130413.1:835-1623 GCF_000699245.1 Pterocles gutturalis | reverse complement strand
GCAGTCCCCGGCCTCTTCCCACACAGATCAGCCCTGCAGCTCCCTGTGAAAAAATATACCCCCAATCCCACCACTAACTCTCCACCCTACCAAAGCCCCTCATGGAGCTCAGGAGACCAGGGGGGTTGTGGGACGGCAGGCGGATGTGCTGGGTCCCACCCTACTAAAGCCCCTCATGGAGATCAGGAGACCAGGGGGGTTGTGGGACAGGAAGGGGATATGCTGGGTTGAGGGCAGGCGCTTGGTTGCTGACTGAGAGCCCCTCTGTTTCAGCAGCTGATTGTGCATGAGCTGGAGACCAGGCAGGAGGGAGCTCAGCCAACAGAGCGGTGGGATTTTGTGGAGATAAGGAGGACTGAAGAGATGGTGATACGTCTAGAACAGAGATGGAGAGATCACTTTTACTAGGCCCTCACCTTAAGTCCAAGCACAGTCCCTCAGTGCTACCAAAACCCTGTCCTGGGTTCAGCTGGGATAGGGTTAATTTTTCAGGGAAGCTCGGAGGTGGGCATAGCCAAAGGGATATTCAATACCATGCTGACATCATGCCTGGGTTATAAGAGGAAGCTAGCCGGGAGAAGGGTGGGGGTCTTTGTGAAGCTCTGGTGGTGGGAAGGTTTCCATTGTATCAGTGTTTTCATTGTATTCAATACCTTATTATTATATTCTCCTTTTTCTCTTGTTGTATTATTAAAATATGTCGTTACCTCAACTCATGAGGTTCCACCTTTTTTTTTTTTTATCCTTTTCCCATCTTACTGGGAGGGGGAAAGGCAGGCAGGGGAGGG
>NW_010130413.1:0-671 GCF_000699245.1 Pterocles gutturalis | reverse complement strand
CTGCTGACTTCTGCTTCATTGTCTCTAAGGCATGGTTCTGTGGTGCCTTCTTTCTGGGCTGTATTACACATCAACCTTCCAATGACCTTAAACTTGCCAGACTGCATCAAAAAGCTTTGGTTTTGTAACATGGCACAGGCATCTGAAGTCTGGACAGTATTTCAGCTAGCTGCTGCTGACTGCCCTTGCTTTCAGGAGTTCAAGTTCTTTTCTAAATGATTGTTTTATTTACAGATTTGACTATGCTCTTTATTTGGTAAAGAGCCCTATTACCCATAGTCATACCCATTTTTTGTGGAAAGTGCTCACCCCTGCACTGCAGCATCGCTACACCAATGTGCATATATATATACATAACCAGTACTTCCCAGATGCCTGCTCAAAATTAGTCCATCAACAATTAGTCCTCCAACAGCTGTGAGGAACTAATTAGCTCTCCTAAGATTTGAGGACCTCTGTTTTTCTGATGCTGTTGTTACTCTCCTGTTTTCAGTTTGATTTCCTAGGGACTCAACACTTACGTGACTGCAGTGTCCACCCACCTGTCCCTCCTGCTCTGAATAATTTCTGAACCAAAGGACTAATTTCATCCAAGTTTGAAGGAGGGGTAGCAGTCTCAAAATTCATTAATGTTCCACAACATTCAGGAAAATTGACAGCTGGGTAGGGGA
>NW_010130412.1:2930-3906 GCF_000699245.1 Pterocles gutturalis | reverse complement strand
TCCAGCTGCTTTGCCCCTCCTGATGTTACGCTCGGCATTGCTGTGACTTGCTCTGTCTTTGCTCTACACGCAAACAGCAGGAAAATCCCCCTGGCCCCTGTTCCCCAGCTGTCCCCAGACACCCCCAGAGCCGGGGCAGCTCCTCCCCTGTCTGTGTGCACAGGGAAGTGGCCCCGGGAGCGGTTCCTGCTTTGCGGGGTGATGTGCGCTGCAAGCCTGGGGTGTTTGCTGCGTTTCTCCCGTGCAGGTGGGGAGGGCGGTGTCCTGGCAGCCGCCTGCTCGGTTGTGGGGGTGGGCTCTGACATCGGTGGGAGGATCCGGTTTTTGGTTGTGGGAGTGGGCTCTGACATCGGTGGCAGCATCCGGATGCCGGCGTTCTTCAACGGCGTCTTCGGCCATAAACCCACCACAGGTAACGCGGGGATCTCCCCCTCCCCGGTGGGAATGCCCAGAGGTGGAACGCGGGGTGTGGGAGGTTCGGGACGCTCCTGTGCTTGTCTCTGGTTGGATTCCTGTACTGGGACACGGAACTTTCTGCACGGGACCTGCCCGCGGCATGGTGTTTGGTGGGAAGTGTTTTACCCCCGGTATTGCATCCCCAGCGTGGGATGCTTTCCCAGGGTCGGTACACGCTGCTGGGCTTTTCCCCGCAGCCGGTGTCCCAGCTGGGTGCTTTCCCTCCTTTCCCCACCCTGTGCACCTTGCCCTCGGCTTGCGAGCTCTGCTGATGTGTGCAATCCCTGGGCGGCAGCTTTCCCCGGCCCTGGCTGGAGGCGATGCTGGGGGTGCTGGAGGGGGTGCTGGGGGGGCTCCCCAACGTCCCCCTGTGTCACAGGGCTCAGGGGTGCTGTGGGGGGTACCCAACGCTTCCCTGTGCTCGCAGGAGTGGTGCCCAACGACGGCCAGTTCCCCAACGCCCGAGGGGTGCGGACCAGCTTGCTGTGCACGGGGCCCATGTGCCGCTACGCGGAGGACC
>NW_010130412.1:2402-2783 GCF_000699245.1 Pterocles gutturalis | reverse complement strand
CAGCTGCTTTCTGGCCAGCGCAGCGGGTCGGTCCTGTTTAGTCCTGGCCTTTCTTTTGGGTTTTATATTTGCTTTTTTCTCATTGCCGAATAATGAGTTTCTGTCCCACACCATGGCCCGTTTGGTCCTTTTGTAGGACCACGCCACCCAGCAGCCCTGCGTGTGCGTGTGCCTGCGAGGAGCGGAGCTGGGGCAGACGGGCAGGTCCCCTCCTGGCTGCAGCCGGTGCACAGCTCCTTTCTCCGTTACCATTTTTTTTCCTCCGTGGCTCTTGTGGTGTGATCCCCACCTCGGCTGTGGCCAGGGTCTGTAGTTACACGGTGCATCGTGAGGGGTGATTTTCCTGACAGCCAGACACCCACAACCAGCCGGGGCTGGGCG
>NW_010130412.1:1380-2056 GCF_000699245.1 Pterocles gutturalis | reverse complement strand
GTGGAGGGGAGGTGAGCTGCTCAGGGGCTGCCTCGAGTCCCGGTCCTGCGCTTCCCGTGGAAAAAAGGGGGAAGGATATTTTTCTTCTTCTGTGTTAAAGAAGAAACAAGGGTAAAATCTTGTGAGTGGCTGCAGATGCTCTTGCCAGCGGCACCCTGTGCTGGAGTGCACCGGGCTGTCCAAGGTTTTTACCCCCATTTCCATTGCAGCAGCGGTATTTCCCTTCCTTAACGTCTCTTGTCCATGTTATGGAGCCTGTCTGGGGGTACATCCCACGGCAAGGGGATGGCTGGGTGTCTGCACTCTTCCCGGGGCTGTTGGGAATGTTGGGTCCCCCTGCTCAGGGCGGAGGGGAGTGGGAGGGGGAGGGAGCCGCGGGACCCCCCTGTGCAGCACCGGAGAAGCTGCTCCTGCGTCTCCTGTCCCGGTGCCCATGGACTGGCTGCAACCCATCGCGTCCCTGTGGAAATGAACCCTCCCCGCTCTGCCCCCAGGTCGTGGAGCACCTTGAAGGCGAGTTGGGGGTGCAGGTCCAGCGCGTGGCCATCCACAAGATGAAGTATTCCTTCCAGATCTGGTCAGCCACGATGTCGTCCAAGGACGGCGATGGGCAGGTGGGTCAGACCGAGCTGGCAACGGCACAGATTCGGCGGCAGCAGGAAGGACCGGCTGTTTG
>NW_010130412.1:0-1294 GCF_000699245.1 Pterocles gutturalis | reverse complement strand
CCATTGTCCCCTGGAGCCTCCTTTCGTCCTTTCCAAAGCCACGCAGCCCCTTCTCCCTCCCTTCCCCATGAGATGACGGTGCTCCTGGCGTTTCCGTGCAGGTTGTTGGTCCCCAAGCAGGCAGTGTCCCGCCCCGCTCTCACCTCGCGCTGCGTCTCCTGACGTGGGTCGGGGTTGGTGCCCGTTGGGGTGCTGGGGCTTCAGCTTCTCAGCAGCAGGCCTGCACGTGTTGTTTTTTCCTTGAATTACAGCCACTGGCCCGTGCTCTGTGCATGCCTGGGGGTGTTTTGTAGCAAAAATAAACTCTCGGGAGGTATATATCTCATGCGTTCTGCCACGCAGGCAGCAGTGAAAAATAATCTGGGGGATACGGCTGGCCCCCCTGCCCCTTGTTCCCGGTGCCACCAGGAGGCACTGTCCGGAGCATCGTCCCTGTGCCGGGACAGAGGAGCGGCACCTTTGGGGGCAAAGTCCCCTTCTTGCAGCCTCTGGCGGGGAGATGCTCCGGCTGCCGCTCTGGTTAACACTCCTGACGGGCATCTGGAAACGGGAACAGCTCGGGTCGGGACGGCTGGAGATTTGCTCTTCCCCGCTGCGCGAGCGACCAGCGCTGACGGCGGGAGCGTGTGTGTGTGTTGCAGGACGCGCAGCTCTTCACGGACCTGCTGGGGGACCATGGGAAGCCGGTGTGGCCGCTGTGGGAGCTGGTGAAGTGGCTTGTGGGAATGTCCTCACACACGCTCCCGGCTATCGGTGAGGCTGGGAGGAGCCGGGGTGCAGAGGCAGCGGGGGGGACGGGGGTTGTTAAGTGAGAGCAGAGCCCTTCCGGGGCACGCAGAGGGACTTTGCACCGAGCAGCTTTGGGCTGTTTTTTTGTCATGGCACTTGGTGTCTTCAGGTCAAATGCGTGCTCGAGGGGAGCTGTCTGGGTGTTTGGTGACTGGGGTTGGGTACCCTGGGAGCAGCGAGGGCAGCGGGGCTGCAGGCAGGGTTTGCTGTGCTCTGAGCCCTGCCACGCTGCTGGGGCTCAGTGAGCCGGTCAGGGCTCTGCACTGGTCCCGTTTCTTAGCAGCAGGTGCCAGAGAACCCTGATCAGTGCTGTGGTGCTGCTGTCTAATGAGTTCTGATGATGCTCGGCCAGCTCAGCTCAATCCCAGCGGCTGCAAAGCTCCTTGAAGCATCGGGCAGTGAAAACCTTCCCCTGGCCAGAGCTGGGGAGATGCTGCGGGCAGAGCCGTGAGGGGCAGTCAGCAGGGAGGGGAACTGGGGGCCACTGGGAGCTGGGGTGCTGCGT
>NW_010130411.1:0-27221 GCF_000699245.1 Pterocles gutturalis | reverse complement strand
CGGGGTTTGGAGGGACTGTGCTGGAAAGCTGGTTGTTTTCTGTCAGAGGAGCGCGGGGTTGAGGCATCTCTGGCCAAACGGTCACTCTCGGGTTCCTGTCGGCCACTCTCCCTCCCACACCTGAAGGTTTTGTTTCCCAAACCCCCCGGTGTTCTCCTCTTCACGAGCGAGACAGAGCTCTCCCAGCCGGCAGCCGGGGTTTGAGCTGAGGCTGGACAGCTTCATCGGCCACTATTGCTCTGGCATTGCTAACGACCCCAGCCGTACAGTGTGGAAAGGTTTTGTTTTCTTTACAACACTTAAACGTACAATGCGCTCCAGTGGAGTGATGTTCCTCTGCTGGGAAATTTGCCAGCGTATATAAAATGAGAATGTGTGTGGGAGCTGTGGAGGTTAAAGGGTGGTTGGAAAAAAAAAAACCAAACCCGAGTCTCAAAATCAGCAACATATCTTGAAGAATGTACGGCAAATACGTTCACTTGCTAAATAGGCCATTAGAAACAGTATAACCTGAGCAATCCAACAAATCAGCCTAAGAAAATGACGTCTTTGAGAAGCACAGCAGAATAAAACAGTCCCGGGGGACTATGTACAACAAGGAAGTTGCAGATCAATATCTCCAGAATAACCTGCTTTTTTTGCTGTTACCTATATCCAAATGTGAGCATTTGATTTTGCATGTGCTCTTTACTTACAATGCAAACACAGGGTGTACCTCCATAATAATAATAATAATAATAATAATGGCAAGAAAGCCCTGCATGACTGCTTGTAAAGGATGATGAGCAGACTTGTACATTCAGCAAACTGAGAAACCATGGAAGTTCAGTAAAAAAAAAAAAAAAAAAACAAGAAAAAAATATGAATTTCTGGTTTTATACTAAGAGCATGTATGTGTTTCATGTGGATGAAGCTTGTGTATATTTTTGTTCAGTACAGTTGCTTTCATAAAATATGTAAAAGCCTGAGTGGAAATGTCTATCAGAGCTACATGCTTTACGCTGCCCCTACATTTCTGCATTTAAAGTGCATAACCTTGTGCCCAGAGCTGGAATGAATCTCCTGCTGCTGCTTCTAAAAGCTACAGGGTTCTGTACTTATAGTCAGAGAAAACATGCTTGAAAAGAGATCACAAAAGGTTATGAGAAAGAGAATGGCCTCAGTGACATTCCCAACATTACACTCTAACCTATCAAAATATTTTATCTAGTTAGTCAGTGAAGATGCTTTTCCAGTTCCTAGGAATATACAGCCTGAAACTCCTTGCCCTTATCCATGACTTGACCTCCCTGAAATAGTTCACCCTGGCATTTTACAGATCCTTGGAGCAATAGCTCAGGAAGGAAAGACAACACGCAGTCAGATTTTGAGTGACACAGAGCATGGCCATGGAGCAGGAGCTGAAGTATTTTTGGACAAACTTCCAAGCAAGGTCACAGGAATTCAACAGGACTCCAGTGCACGCAGAGCGGATACAGCTACAGAGCTGAAAGGCAGCATCAGCTGGCTCCTGCGAGTCTTCCCAGCACACTCTTACCCTCTCAAGGGGAAAAAGCAACCTCACACACCCTTGAAAATTTGCCAACTGCTGGACGAAATGGTCTGCCTTTCAGACTTACTACTCAGTGAATCAAGATATTCCCATACTATGAATGATGCAGTTGCAATGGTCTGATGATATAAGCAAGGCAAGATCTGTAAGGAAAAGCAGTTACCTTTTAATAGACCAATCACTACACTTAGAAAAACAACCAAGCTCTTGAGCACACAGCTCCTGGACAAAGGTTCTGTGCTACAAAACATAGCGCTTTTTTTTTCACCCCATGTAAGTTAGTTGATTTAGTGAATAATTTCCAACAAATGTTGTCTAACCTGTTCTTTAAAAAAAGCAGTGCTGGCCTGGTTAGCTTCAGAAATTATTTGAAGTGATAGAAATAAAAAGTACAGATTTAGTACATAGAGGTTTAAATTACATCAACTAAAACTGTTCCTGTACTTCCTCAGGCTGAGTTACTTTGATTCTCGTTAAACTCAACTATCATTTGAGCTCTTACCTGTCTTTATATTTTATTTTGGTGTTTGTCAGCAAATCAGTTTAATTCTGAGGGGCACAGAGTAACAGGCAAAGGACTGCTCTGCTTCAAGAAAAGGTCTTTCTATAGGAAGATGATCTCATGATGACATAGATGTACTGGATTTTTAAGAATTTTTGCCATGCAGGTGTTTTTCCAGGCCTGTGTTGTGGCTCCAGGATATTTCCTTGATCTGGCATGAGCAACTGAAAAATGCTATTTTGTGTTTTGAAACTCTCCTTCTCCTGCTTCATTTTTTATTTCAAGGAATATTATCATACAAACACACAGCATGCAAATACACACAACTAAGCACATGAGTTACTGAAATGAAAGACATTTAGATGAAATGAAAAGGCCTCACTTAGACCCACGCGACTGGTCCACACTGAATAGGGGTCCCGAAGCTGGAGAGTAGGATACACTACCATACATGTTTGTACATAAAATATATGGTTAATACAATGATTTTACAATAAACATTACAAACAGATTTTATTACAACTATATATAAGACATGAACAAAAATTAAAAGCATTAAGCAATGTCCTGAGATATTTACACTGAAGGGAAGATTCTGAGACATCACTCTGCTATTAGGTGGTGTATAAATAGTGACACACCTAAACCAGGTCCACTTCAGTAGAAGTATGAGGACTTGCATGATATTCCTTAGAGTGTCCTAGCCCAGAAACAACAAGTGAGAAACCTTGAACATCCTTGTACATAAGGCAAAAATACAGCATATACTTGGTACATCATAGCTTGTTTCAGCTGTTGCAGGGATGGAAAACTTAAGCTAATTCCTCTTAAAGACTCACATGGGATTCTTCCTTGCAAAAGGATATCCTTAGGTTGACAGAAGAAACTTCCGACAATTTTTCATTCCGTGAAATGCCTGTTTTTTTGCCAAAAGACTGCATTAGTCAGGGCTGTTGGCATAATGCAGAGCAGCTAGCCTAAAGTTTGTAAATCACAAAATTGATCTTGAGGACTAGGCTAGCATTGACAGCCCTAGGAAGTGGTAAGCTATAAAAGAAACACTAAGTTTATTACATTCACAGTGTCCTCCTGAACTGCACAGTGCAAACATTGGCTGCACCTCAAAATGTTAACCTACTTACTTAAATTACTTACTTCTGCTAGGGCCACAGAATGGGAATCTGCATTTACAAGCAAAAGAATACTTGAGACAGTTCCTGAGAGCACATTTAGAAGATGTGCTCCCAAAATGAATTTTGGATATTATGAAAAAGGTACAGTGAGCAAAGCATATTTGAGGAATAGGAAACTCAGTAAAGTAATTTAGTGAGATTGTTTACATACAGGTTCTTCTCCACTTAAAAGTGACTAAAAGAAGAAGTGTATCTATATACCACGCTCAGGGCACTTTTAATGGGAGGGGTTTATGAAAATAGAAATGTTACCATATCCTTAGTGTCATGTCTTCATCAGTTCCCACACATCTGTGACTTTCTAGCAATATATTCTGATATTCTTCAACAAGCTATCACATTCCTTTTGATACATCTGCCATGCTTTTTATCTGATCCCATATGTAAAAACTATACCTGTCTTCTTTTATCTATATACTTTTAAAGTATACTAGACTAAGTAGCGAAGCAAAGTAGACTGCATTTTCACAATTGCCATTACAAGGGTGTAGACCTAGCAGGTTATGTGTTACAGGTCAGTTTCCCCTAATATTTTTGGATCAGTGATTTTTGTAAGAGTATTTAACATTAAAGGTTAACCCAAGATCCAAAGATTCTGTAAACAGCACAATAATATTTGACTGAGTTTTACTACTAAGCTTTATCAAGCAGCTTTAAGGTTAGCTTCAAGTCAGCACTGAAGCAGAATATTGTGTTTGAGTTTGTGGGTTGTATAAACAAACATATATTTAAGTTTGCTGGTATAAAGCATACCACTGATCTCAGTTACAGCAACCTAAGATCAGAAGGAAGCTCATGGGTTTATTTGTTATATGTTGTCTAGATTTATAATTAGCTCTTACTTAGCAAAGTCTGAGCAGCCCTTTCCCATCTTTGTTGTTATTCCTTTATCCGAGAAACCACAATGTGGTAACTGCCAGCAGGCATTGAACATACCAGGATTTTATGCCTCTGAAGAAGGACAAGGATCAAAAAAATCCCATCTTCTAAAATCAATGGCAGAACCCTTGTCTGTGTGTTACATTTTGTCAGGCACTGTTGCTGCAAGCACAATTATATCAGTCTACATGTTCACAAACCTTGTTGTAGTGTCTCTACTGAATTATTTGTTTTCCTTAGTTTCCAGACAGATTAACTGATGAGTTACAAACCTCCTCCAAGAGAACATTCACCTTTTACATTAAACACTGGTGAAAACATGATTTGAAGCCTCATTTGCCTCCCATTTTATTTGTTATGACCCTAGCCCCATGTAAAAGAGCATCTTAATTAGAAGCACCAAAAGTTAGAGTTTGGTAGGCAGCCTGCCTCTCCTCTGCTGTGTCGTATAAAGGAGAGGCAGTTATGCCCGAGTTTGGAAAATGGTTCCCAGTCTCTTCTGAGTGGTTTCACCTCTTATGTGCTGAGAATGCAAAATGGAAAGCCCCATTTTTTGCCTGCTTTTTCTAGGCCCTGGTGTCTGCACGGCTACTCCAGCAGCTGAGACCAGGGACACAATGTAGTTGCAAGAGCAGCAATCTATTAGGTTCGCAATTAAGATTTTGCCAAAGGCTTGGAGTGTCCTCTCTTTCTTTTGAAGGATTCAGTAGTCCTCAGCAGGCTTAGTGAGCACTCAGGAAGATAGGAGATAGACACAGAATACAAACAAATTATTGATCAGACGAGACGTTAAGGGCTGACAGGACTTAAGGAATGTTCATATTGATAGGAAACCACATGAAAAAGAGCCCTGTGTTCTTTCCAGTCCCATTCCCCCTCCCTCCCCCAATCACAAGAGGTGCTGTAAACATAAAAATGCCTTTTAGTGCTGCTTAAGTGGAGTTGTACAGGAGAAGGTAGAAGAAACAGGGCAGAGGGACAGGGTCTGTGCATGAAAGAACCTTCTCTCTCCAGCCCCAAAACCACTCTCTCCAAGGCAACCTCCGTGCACTGTTTTCTGCACTTGAGAGCAGCTTTTCCGTAACAAGAAGGAGGAACCTCTAATGCTATAAGAGACAACCTTTCACACAGTAATTAAGATTAGTGTGTTTGCTAAATATGAAGCCTGTGTACAGAGCAGATCTCTATATGGCACACAGCTTAGGCAAGCAGGAGTTCAGATGCATGGCAATTTGGACTTTTGGAAACAAACATTCCAGAATTGCACCTCTTACCAGGTTCAACAGAGCCAGAATAGCTGTGAAAAAAATATTTAGACATGTTGGAACTATTTATTGACTTTGAGACTGACTTAAACTGCTCACACATTGATACCCAAAAAAGTGTTTAAGCTGAAGTTATTTAGTAAACCTGGTTTAAATGATAGATAAAATCAGAAAAAAAGGTTTCCAAACCTGGTCTTGCAAAGAAGTATCAGCACATGAGTTTTAATTATATAAGGAGACACTTTGGTCTGCCCTCTTTTTACTGTATACTGCACAAAATTGTGCTTTCTGCAGACAGGAAAACCCAAAGGAATGTTGTAAACAATTGCATACAGCATTATTAAACACACAGAAAAAGTCATACATGTCACTGATAGACATGTTCAAGCAAAGACATCCACAAAACCTGAAAGCATCCAGAAGTTTCTATTGCTGTGCTCTACTGCTCACCTCGTCTTTAGCTCAGATCTTTACCTGGATTTAGAGTTTGTTTGTGAAGGTGGTTGGCTGGGCTTTTGAGCTGTCTTTACCATTGCTGTTCAATCTGTATGACAACACTTTCAATTTCAACAGTTTTCACTATGCTATAAGAAATTTTTCAACTGTCTGGCTGTCCTGTACTTTGCATCCTCAAAACACTATATAAGCATTTTGTGATGGATTTATTGCCTCCATCTGTCCCTTGAAGCACTTAAAATTACCTTTATAAAATATGCATACATTAAATCAAACACATTGTACCTTTGAATGAATCTGCTCTAAAGTGCTTTCCAAGTCATCAGGCAAAGCAGGCAGTCTGCAAACGCAGCTATCCCTTTAGAAAATAAAGACATTGGTGGCATACCAAAGATATCCCAGGGAGATGTTCTCAGCAACAAAATACAGTCTTTCCCCTTCATTTCTCCACATATATAACACAAATGATTCTGTGAAACCATTGTAGCAAGTCCTAACTTAGGTGGAGAGTTTCTTCTTTGCTGAAAGAGCACCTTAAAAGCTTTCTCCAACAATGAACCAGCCATCATTATAAAACCTCTATGTAGGTCATGTGTTTGCTTGCTTGTTTGCTTCTTGTGATTAGAAATAAGGCAGAAAGGTTAGGTTAGACGAAAAGGAAATTAGTACCAAATCTGGGATTTGAAATCAGAAGTTCTTTGCTTCTATTATACAAATTTAGATTTTTGTGAGTTCTTTTTTTCTTGAAAAATTTGAAGAGGAACAGATTTTTTTTTCATTAAAAGTAAAGTTTGTGCAGCAGTAAAAGTTCCCAAAAATTTCTTCATGTTTTTCACAGTTTCTTTAGTGTGAAATCATTATTTCAACGTAGGTTGTATTCCTTCACGAAATAGCATGCTTAATTAGTATACAGGCACCTCATACTGCTCCATCTTTAGGAAAACGTTAGCTTCTATCATTACATGCGGTCCTGGGGTAACACTTAATCATCATCCTTTATTTCCTCTTTCCAGTTGGCAACGGTGGGAGGTTCACTTCTGTTTTTCTTCCTCCTCTGTCTCCTTTCTGGCATTCTGCCTGTGGCTGTGGGGTAGCAGGCGTATATTATTTCTTCAAGCAGTTACACGAGTTACTTCAGGCACCCGTATCTCTTCAAATTAACTTCTCCATGCCCCTTAGCAGCTGTTGCTGCTTTATCACGTTACTGCCAGGTGGGCAGCAGGCACCAGTCCTGAGCCAGGACCAGCTGAGATGCCATTCCATCCTTACAGCAGCAGCAATAAGCTATTGTGGAATGGAGGGGCTCGTAACAGAGCACGCCATGGTCTCACTCCAGCCATAACTAGCAAGTAGCATGTTAGTTCCTATAAACCGTGTAGTGTGTTTGAGAATATCATGAAAGCACAAATCTGGGGACTGTGCTGTGTGTGAGCCTTCACACTGTGTGTCTGAATCTGTGTGGCACACTGGAAGAGGCTAAAGAAGGATGGATAGGGAGAGGGAGAAGGCTAAGGGCCATGTAACCTGCCTCCCCTCCCTCCCCACTGCCCTGCCTCTGCCAGTACACCCTACCTGCAGGGTATTGTCCTCTCATTGAGAACTACTTCTGTAAGCAGATAACAAACTGAAGGAGGAAGATTAATCAAAACTCTACACAACAAGTAGTTACATAGCTGAAGACTTGATCTGATTCAATGGAGCATTACAACAGGACAAGATATCCTCCTTGAGGTCAGAGGTTTTGCAGGAGCAGTAAAGCAGGGAAACGGTCAGGCTGAGCTAGTCTGCAGTGTAACAGAAGGCTGCTTCAACAACAGGGACAACAAAGTGGTTGTAGCTCTGCTGCAACCAATTACGAAGTTTCTAATTATGAAGAATTATTTAGGATTTCCCCCAGGGAGTACTTTTTAAAGAGTACTGGAGATTATCTCTAAAGACCTCTTCTAACCTGTTGCACTTAAAAGCATTCCAGCTTCTCAGATGTGCTGCTCTAGGGAGCTCTTTGGTATCCACTAGAGAAGAATAAGCAACAGCCAAGTCTTGAAAGGTTGGGTTTTATTACTTAATATTACAGCAATTTGCTGTTGCTAACCTCATTGGGAAATTGCAGGGAGCTGAAGATGAGTGGATGAGCTGATTCACTGGGGAATACGATTGATCGATGGTGGGAAAATAAGAAGTCCCAGGGAAGCAAATAGCAGAGAGAAACTTCAGCAAAAGGAGTTTTAAAGAGAAACGTTCTATTTTTCCTTTTTTTCTTTTTTTTTTTTTTCCAAAAGCACCCAACATCTTCCTGATACACTTAGATCTGCAGAGCTTTGACTAGGTTCTTTTCAGAGCACAGAAGGGCCCTTCCTGCATGAAAGTGAAAAGGCTGTGCTTGCCACCCCTGGAAACAGTGGTAGGATTCACAGTTAGCCCAGAGCTCCTGAGAAAGTACATTCACATTTGTAGCCTGTATTTCCTTCCAACAATGTAAAGCCAGCTGTTTTTAAGCTGTTAAGAAAAGTCTAGAGTAGCTCACCTGTGCTTGGAGAAAGCGGATGTATTCCATGTACGGCTGGACAATAAAAGGTCCCTCCATGTACCAGCACTTAGATCAGAGCGAAGCACACATAAAAAGCCCCAAAATATTTCCCCACCTGTTTCCTGCCCTCACACAGACTGTAACAGTCTCTGTGGTTTGGAAGCCAACCCAAAGAGGGAAGCTGTGATTTCAAAGCAGGACCACATGAGGGAAACACTCGGTGTGGCAATGGGTCTGCTGTGCTTGATGTCCTGCAAAAGAGTGAAAAAGTTGCCCTGATGTTATGAGATACTTGCAGATTTGGAGTGTCTGTGGCAAAGATGACCACTTTGTGCTCTGGAACAGCATCTCTGCTTTAAAATGAGCAGAAAAAGAAGGAAGATCTGGTCAACTGAGGGGACAAACTGCAGAGAGAAGGGATTTCTCCTTTCTCAGAGCTCAAGCAAGACAAAATCATGGCAAGGGATGATGAAGGCACTTCATACCGAGATCTCAGAGAGGAGAGGACAAGCATTAGGGGAAAGCCACACTGGAGGGAAGCCAGCCAGCCTGACTCTAGCAGACCTCTGCTTTCAGGGGAACTCAGGAAATGAGTGAACTTTCTGGTTCTTCCTCACTGCTGAGGTATACAGGCAGTACTGCATTAAGATCTAGCCTTTAAAGTACGGATTATCACACAAACATAATTCTCCATTTTCAGTTTTCTTGGAATTAAATGTAAACATACACTGTACTAGCACAACTAGTGCTTCTGTTGCAGCAGTTACGCTTTATTTCCTACATTTCTGTGACAAAGCAATTACAAATTAAAATAATGAACCTAATTTAAAGACAGAAGAGCCTCCTGTAAAGGAAATAATCTCATCAGCCTTCTGAACTGAACAAAATCGTCCTGTTTCAGTGCAGAGCAGACTGAAATTACTACTACACCAAGGTGACTTAAACTTACAGTTGAGCCTTTAGAGTTCTCAGGGGACTGCCACACAGGAGCTCCCTTGGAATGTTTTTCAGAAGCTCCGTGTCTTGGGTGCTGCAAGTCCCTTGGCAACACCGCTGTCAACAAACACATACAAAATCACCTGATGGTGTACACAAAGCTCTCTACTATGACAGCAGAATCGAACACTGAAATATACACCCTGAGATATGGAGATAACTTTTATCATAAAACTTGGCTGGAGGCTGCAAGGCTGCTTTAGCAGTCACGCAAGACAGCTAAAGTGCAGCTCTAGAAAAGGGGAGCAGCTGTAAAGGGATTATTCCCAGTGCTCACTTCAGACATCACTTCTCAGCCCAACTGTGTAACCAAAAATAAAGAAAACAAGGGTGGTATCATCATTAAGTTGTTAATTAAGTAATGAGACAGGTTAAAAATAAAACAGGAAATTATTTTTCTATTTTTACTTCCAGAGCTTTCATTAGCTAGCTGACGCAGGCCAGCTCCTGCAAAAGCACTTATTTAACAATTGGACAAAAATCAAAGGATAAATTTGAAGGCCATCTCCTTGGCAGCTCTCACAACAGACTCTCTTCAGCATGTGGTAAGAATCCTGTAAAAATATTAAAAGTCAATCTATCTAAAGATGCCATGTACCTTTTAGGAGAGGCTCAAAGTGAAACTGATCTGCTTAGAGCCAACGTGACCCCACAATAATTTATGCTGTCTGTCCTCATCCAATGTTCAGGGTATCAGCATGCCAACCAGATTTTCCCAGAGAATGTATTATTAATCTTTGCCCTTTATAATACAGTCTTGGTTTTAGCTGTATTGTATACAGTATGAGCCCAGGATCCTGTCAAGGGCTCGTCCTCTATGGATCTCCCACATCCCAGCAACATGGGGTCTTCTGAGACTGAAAAAAAATGTCCTGTGTGATTTCCTTTACCATATGGGAGGGAGGAGAGGGAAAATGCTGTTAACTACACAGAAAGAAGAGCAAATTACACCAATTGCAGTGGCTTCTGCATGACCAACTCTGAGCCAGTTTCAGGCATGCAATTGCATGCATACACTGCAGTGGATGGAGACACACTTCTCTCTCTGGAGCTCAATCACTCCCTAAACTAGGCCCGGTTCCCTCTTGAGAAAAGCGTCAGGAATCAGCAGCTCTAATTGCATTATCCAGAGAGATTTTGGCACGGTGAGCAGAGACAGCTATAAATGAGATCTGGATACAAGCCCTTAGTCTCTTGCCCATCTCTAGACACTTTCAAGAAAGCTTACCTATTCTAAGCAGCTATAATTCACTGGAGTTATAGCTTTGTATAGACTATACAGCTACAGCTTTGTGTAGACTATACAGCTTTACACAATCAGCTTCAGTGTTGGGGACTGAAGAAAAAGAAAATAGGAATACTCAGAGCTGGAGAGCCTGAGAGAAAGAGCAGTGCAGCTACAACCTATCCAATAAAAAAACATGCTTGTGTTTTATTTAGATTCTGTTGCCATTTGTGTTTAAAATAATCTGATTACTTCAGGTTATTCAGCACCTGGAACATTATTGCTTGTCAAAAATAAATTATTAACCCATATTCATTGTGATAAAGGAGGCTGGAAAGGGAAGCCATGGATTTAAAAAAAAAAAAAAAAAAAAAAAAAAAAAAAAAGCAGGCTTTGAGAAATACTCAGAATACTCAGCAGTGGTTTGTAAGCATTTCTAGGTCTAACTGAGGCCTAAGAGAGACCAGGATTTCTGGCCCAGGAACATGAGAGTCTTCAGGAGCTGCTCAGCTGGGAATGACGGGCAGAACAGGTCTCACAGGAGTGCCGAGTGGTGGGGATGCATGAACCCTTGTCCTGTCTTTAGCAAGGGATAAAAATGAATAAATCTGTAAATTTGCCACTGATTAAGTATGAAATTCTAAGGGAAACAGTGTTTTGATGCTGTTTCCCTGCTCACAGAAGATGTTTCCATGCATAGTTCTGTTCATATTTACTGCCATGCCAACAAATGTGCATCAAATGCCTTTCTACTGCTGCTGGTTTTTCTCAGAACTTCTGCCAAACCATGCAATCAACTTTTTTTCCAGTGTTTACAGACCGTTTGAGAGTCTATAAACTGTAGTTCCTGCAATATACACACAAAAGCAAAGGAAAGAGAGGAATAAAAATCTCTTGCCTGCTTTGATGGCAAAATTGTCTGTACAACAAGGAAGTATAAATTCTTTTATTCTTTTCTTTTAAGATTCAACAGCTGCCGAACTCATACTGTGCTAAGCTCCAGTATTTCAAAAATGAGAAGACTTAACTGCAAGAGATTTTGCCAATGAATTGGAATGCTGTCCCTTTTGTGCTGAAGCTGGCTTTTCCAAACCAGCCTATACAGCCCATCTTGTATCTGGGTATAGAGGTTCACCCAGCCCCAACCTGAGACACCATCTTATGGGTGTAATGATCCTTTATCTTATTCTCTTCCTTCTGTCATCAAGAAACATTTTCATCCTTCAAACTAAAGATGGAGATGTTAGTTAGTACTAATTATATTAATGTAAATGTTATAGTTCCACAAGGGACTTGCCAGTGGAATCTGGGAAAGGAAGAGGGAAGGAAGAGGAGGAAGGAGAAAAGAGAGTTTATTTGTGGAAACCACTTCATAAGCACCAAGGACACCTCTGGTTGCTGTTTCTGAACTACAAAACCAAAGCAAAGACTTGCACTTGGACTCATAAGCCTGGCTGAAACCAGTAGAGCTGCCAAATAATTAGGCTACTTTGGGAAAGTCTTTCACTAAGCAGTACTCTCCATTATTCTCTTTTCTGATGGGAGTAACTCAGTGAAGTGAGCAGAAGAGTCACTGAGTGAAGGAGAACGTCTCCAACAAAAGGGAAAATCAAAGGCTGTTACATGCTGCCCAAGTGCAAAAGCTCTTCTGCTGGAAAGAGCACAGAAAGCTCAACTCTTTTGTTCCAAATAAGTGTACTGATCCAGGTGGATATTAACAGGAATGATGGCAGAAGAGTTGGGGGGGTAGGGTATGGGAAGCAGAGCAGAGCCATGGCACCCTGACAAAAGAAATTTCAAACTTATGAAGAGTAGAGGGGAGGCCTGTGTTGGCATGGATTTAACAAAGGATGGTGAGGTGATGTGAGCAGCGCAATAGGAAAACATTATCCCAGCAGTGCAGTTCCCACTAACACTAGTATCGTGATATAATGTATAATAATGAATAATCAGCCACCATCCTGAAAGGTAATTGTCTTACCCCATGGCTGTAATGTAAATGGAGATGTGCTAACCCAGTTGGAATTTGCACAAGTATCATCAGAGACTAATCATACTCTTCTTTATAGGTTTGCTTGAATTTGCTTATTTTAGAAACAAAGCAAAGCTTTAACTTCATTTGTTAAAACTGTATAGGCAGCAGAACTAGCCAGTATTTTACTCTGCCTCATGACCTGCTAGTAGAGTTCCCAGAGTCAGCAGATTTCCAGGTGCAGAAGTTTTAACTGGTGCTGATGCCAGGGACAGAAGTGACTTGTGGGTTGTAAGATTAACAACAAAATAACTGTCTCTGATCTACATCCCAATGGTGTGTTCCACTAGTGGATATTTAGCATTTTACACCAGCACATTTCTGTGAGATGTCTTGAAGGACCCCAGCATTAAAATTAAGACAACATAGTCAGGTTTAGTCCTCACTTACAGCTGTACAGATCTAGATTAACATCAGTATTAAATTTACATCAGCAAGAGAACGAGACACCAAGTGCACTTGGATTTTTCTGGAAAGACCCAGAACAAAAAATGTCAATATTACCTTTCCAACAAGATTTTACGTTGGCAGAAGTGATGTGAGAATGTGGCTACTGATTCATCAGCCTTAGAATTAATTTCTAAACTTTATTATTGTCTCCACTGAGACTCTCATATTACTTTTGCTATAACATTATTCCAATTATTTTCAGTTGCTCAGCAATTAGAATTTGTAGAAAAATTCTGACTCTTTGAAAGTTGTGCTTATTCTGAATGGGAACAAAATCAACTTTTTATAGTCTCTTAAAACAGGTTTCTGGAGCACATGCTGTTTCAGGAAATTTGAAATGCATTACCCTAAGATAATTAACTAGTAAAGAGTTTTAAGATTCCAACATGATAATTTATTCTGAAAAGGATCAAAATTAATCACACTGCCATTGTTAAAATGCTTTTCAATTCTTTTCATCATAGAATTTCATGAAAAGCAATGTATTTTTCAGATGGTTCAGTTTTTAATTAAGCTTCATTTCCCAAAGGAGATTTTTTTTCCTACAGTAAATTCCTTAACTTTTTAATTTTATCTGTTGTTTTATATACTCTGTTCATCTGGAACTCTGCAGGCTGACACTTGAACCACCATCACCACCACCACTTTTTCTAGGTATGAATCTCTTACTCCATCTGCCAGTACGAAAGTGTGTTACAACACAGACATTACAGCTCTATATATATGGCATTTAATAGTTTGAAGATTGTCTAGGGGTTAAATATTGATACCAAACTAAACCAGTAAATGCTGTAAATCCACAGTACACCCCAGCTTTAAATCTAGCTTTGTAAGTTTGAAGTGAGTACTAGCTAAATGAGACCCTTCTGCTTTTTAAGAGGTGATCAGAGAGAAGTGGGTAGATTAGGAAAAGAAGCTTAACTAAGTAAATTAGGAGAGAGGAATAAGGCTTGAAGTTGCAAAATACACAGACAGTATCTCAGTTAACAGGAAAAAGCTTTCCAAAGAGCGGATGTACTTGGAGCATGGTGAAAAAATTAATTGGTTCTGTTTAGGGTAATAGGGAATTAGAGAAGGATGAAGTCGCATTGCAGACCTGTTGTGTAATTTCCCTGTCTGCTCTTACAAATGAAGTGGATGGAGATTTACTTTAGCTGGACGTCCATTTTCGTGAAGACAAAGAAAAGAACTAAGAAATAATGCTCAGCTATAGACACAGGCACAGGCAGGATGCAGCAGGGCCAAAGGCAGTCAAAGCAAAAGATTCGTGGGTGGGAGCTACCAGAGGTAACCACTGATAAATATTTGCCAGGCTGGTTTTGAGAGATTCAGACTCAACATCTGTTCTGAAGGACAGGAAAAAAACATGTGTAAAACAAATACCAACACAAGAATCAAGGCTTGTTTGCCAGAGATTACGGACATTTATTACTGAGCACACAGATGGAAATCTGACCTTTGGCAAGACGATATGATTACACAGAGCACACACACTGCAGAGAGCATGGCTTTCCCACTGAAGGAGGATGCTAGAAGAAGCAGTGGCTGAAGTACCCTGGGGTTATAAAGTGGTGACCAACACATTCTGTACATGTGTCACCTGTATAGCAAATAATAGGAGTTATTCCCAGGCTCCCATGGACAGGGGTTATGTTCTTTTACTAAGGGCTGCTTTAGTGGCTTAAAAATATCTTAGACATAAATTGCTTCCTATCAGATCAACCTGCTAAGTTTGCTGTTCAAATGCGTGTACGTTCCTCATGGCTGGCAACATAAAGCAAGAAGGGATGGTAAATCAGCTGTTAATTAAGGTTATGCTGAGAGCTAAGGACTCTGCCATAAATGGATGTTTTATTGCCACATGCAAGAACCAAGTAGCACAGCACAGACAGTTTTAGTGTGCACGCTCATCCACCAACTATCCTTAAATTCAGTGTAATTTAACTATCCTTAAATTCCTCTGGTGTGTGCTACCTCCCAGGCAGACTCCTGTTTTCCACGTGTCTGCTGAGCAGGCAGGCAGGATGGTCAGGACCAGGATGGTCCATACAATGCTTTGCACAGTGCGAAGCAAGAAGGTTTATTGGGAGGAAGCTGGCATGGGGATAACACAACCGCAGAGGCAGCTGAAGGGAGAGACTCCTCTGGACCAAGGTCCAGGGGCTATGAGGATCTCGTCTGTTATAGATAAAAGAGACATCAGCTGAGATCCTGTGAATGTTGGGAAAAAAAAAAAAAAGGCAAAAATTACAGCTGCCATACATCTCCATAAATGCTCTCATCCATACAAGAGTTTCAGACATTAAATCCCCTCTCAGTCAAGAAACTGGAATTGTCTAAGAATATTCACACTGACAAATAAATTCTTGAGTAAAGACAGATGGGGGAAAGATTAAATCTGTCACTTTTGTAGTTTTTTGTGCATTGTATCCCTCACAGATTTTCTTCATCTATTCACCAGAATTGAAGCTCCCTCCTCATTATCTTTTCTGGTAATTTAGTCACTTCCTACCTTGAGAAACAGAATCAGGAGCCAACAGCTTTGAGTTATGAAAGATGATACAGTTAAACACACAGTGCTACTAAGGAGAGAGGAGAATCCAACAGATCGAGCCAGCTTCTGCAAACAGTTCACATGCTTGTCCTCACATGGCCAATGGAGAGAGTTCTCTCTCTGCAAACACTGTCCCTGCTTTAATTTGTGTTTTGTAGAAATTGATAGCCCATTAGGAGGTATCTTAGGTCATCATCCTGTTAAGTGCTGTCATAGAATCATAGAATCATAGAAAGGTTAGTGTTGGAAGGGACCTTAAAGATCATCAAGATTCAACCCCCCTGCCATGGGCAGGGACACCCTCCACTAGCCCAGGTTGCTCAAAGCCTCATCCAGCCTGGCCTTGAACCCCTCCAGGGATGGGGCATCCACAGCTTCTCTGGGCAACCTGTTCCTGTGTCTCACCACCCCCACAGTGAAAAATTTCTTCCCAATGTCTAGTCTTAATCTCCCCTCTTTCAGCTTATACCCGTTACCTCTTGTCCTATCACTACCCCCCCGATAAAAAGTCCCTCCCCATCTCTCCTGTAACCCCCTTCAGGTACTGGAAGGCTGCTATTAAGTCTCCTCGGAGCCTTCTCTTCTCCAGGCTGAACAACCCTAGTTTATCAAATACATAGTTTAATCAAATACACCACAAATGCTACTAACCCTTATTAACTCCCAAATTCTTGTCCATGAGGGAGGCTTAGTGTGGGCAATGCCCCTTGTGCAGATGGAGTTTGTACATGTATGCATTTTATTTCCACTTCTCTCATTTAACCTGATCATACCCTTTTGGTTGTAGAAATTTAAATGCAAAATGGAGGGAAATAAAAGAATATAAGATGGGAACCAGATGTGACTGGTAAACCTCTTTCCATGCACCACAGCCTCCTCAAGGCTAAACAAAATTGCTGAATGCCATGCAGAGGGGAATAAGAGACTAGCTTTGCACAGCTTTAAATCTCTTTTTTTAATGAGTTGGTAGGTAAGAGTCAGAATTTCTCAAGTGTTCCATTTCAGAAACTCACTGGGAATGACAAAGCCAATAAAACAAAGAAGATATGTTTTTCAAACCATTTTCATGCTGTTTCATCAGATTACAATTCTGATTTTTATTTAAATACAATAAGCTCAAAATGAGTTAAAAGTAATAGTCACTCTGTTTATACTTCACAATATAAATTAGAGATTTATATACTCTATTTTCTAAAAAGGTAACATTAATTTCCTGTTCCTTTTGCATTTTAAGGGAGAGTAATCTGAGTATTTGTCAATGTTGTTTTAATGTTTCACAACATTTGCCAAATGTATTATTCACAAGCATATTTGATGATTTACTTGTTTAGTTTTGAGCAAACACTTTAATGTGGGAGGTTGGAAAGATTATTCAAATATTATTATTCTATTCAACCAATTCTGGTTGAGAGCCAGAAGAAGGCTGAAAATAAGCTGTTCTAGAACTTTAATTAGGACAGACCAGAGAAAATTCCCTAAAGCTTTTGGTTAGATACTATTAGGCTGCAGTTTAAAAAAATAAAATCTAATTAAAGGAGGAGTGCTTCTTGCATGGCAGATTAGAGTTCCAGCGGGAGAGCAGAGCATGCCTGCAGCCTGGGTCATTCTGCTCAAAAAGCTGAAAACAGTTTGGGTTTTGTATGCTTTTTACAGCAAAAATTGCAACAGGTAAGAAGAGAAAAATCACAGATCTCTGAGATTTAAGACAAGAGTAGACTATTTAAAATAAAAGTCTGAGAACCACATGCTATTCAGAGACTTGATAGAAGGGCCCATTGGAGGCAGAGCGTTTGCTGCTGTGGCTGGAGGACAGCCCGTCGCTGTGCCCAGTCAGCCCAGCTGGGGCATGGAGAGCTCTGGTTCTAGACCCTTTGCATGTGATATGTCTGTCCTAACTTCTCTAGTACCGTTTGTGACAGAGGTGAGCCCAGAATTTCCTAAGGCTGTAGCCTGTGCTATACCTGATCTGTAGATCAATGGAGTTCAGCAATCCCAGCTGTAAATCTCTGGCTTTTCAGGAACATGATGTGTGTATTTATTTATACTTGCATTGATACTCAGGAATGTAAAAGCAAATGTGAAGGAAACAAAAGGAAACCATTAAAGTGGAAATAAAAATGAGACTCATGGGACCTCTGATTTCCAATTAGAAGCAATGCACATCTATTATAATTTTAGCTCACAGAGGTTAAAAGAAAATGAGATCAAAGGCAGCATGTGTTTACCAATGGTAGATCATGCTGGACTAAGGTTCTTTGATGTGCTAACAGATCTGAATAGAAATGCAGATCTCGTCTATCTGAACTTCAGGAAAACATTTAATGTACTGACACTTGAGACCACATCTGCTAGATGAATGAGAAAGGAACGCATAAAAGAACTATAAAAGTGCATGAGGTTTGGAACAGGGCAGATGACAATCTGAATCTGTTGATAGGAAAATTAGTTATGCTTGAAGGGGGTTCGTAGTAGAGATCCTCGAGGATTTGTGATGGGTTCAGTCATCTGTAGCAGTACTTACACTATTCGTCCTCCCCCAACGCCATAGGCTCCTGAGAGGTTTTTTAACCAGACGCTCTAGGAGTGCTCAGGAAACAAATGCAATGCTTTCCTGGACCCTGAGATGTGTCACCACCTGGTGGGAACCCATATTGAAAGCCTCGTCCCTTCCTCCTGAGGAAATCCTCACCTGTACTGCAAATGTTTGCTCCAGAGAGAGCTTCACTACCCAGCAAGTGCAGAAGTGGTGATGACTCCCACTTTCCTCGAGCATGGACCCTTTCAGAAGAGCTTGTCAGGGCCACACAAACACCACAAAACCTTCTGGATTCAAGTCTGATTGACAGCCCTGCCAGGTCTTCTTTCAACTGGTAAAGAAAATAAGTTCCTGTGTTGACTGGAAACAAATAGTGAGCACAGAGCTTTCATTCTGAGCTGAAAAAAATTTAAAATTTTTAATTAAAATTGCAGATGTGACAAAGCAGAAGACCACAATATCATTCAGGAGGAACTAGAGGATCTTAGGGCATGGAGTCACAGCAGTGCAATGAGCTTCTATCAAATATATTTTAAGGCCATGGCCTTTGGACCTACAATAAGATTTGTATTACAGACTAGGAGTTCATCATCTGGGGAGATGACGGACCAAGGATGCATTATCAAAGAAGCAAAGGTACCTAGAAAATATTGTTTTCTATTGTTTAATTGTAGTATGAGCTACTTCTAGCCAAGAAACATATAACAACATATTCCTTGTGAGCTGCTTCTGGGAGATGGCATAAAATCTTTGTCTCTTGCTTTGAAAAAGAGAAGCAAACATGAACCAGTGCAGAGAAAGCAGACATGATGAGGGAACGGACAGCTTCTTTCAATGAGAGGAATGCTAAAGAGTTGAGTTGAGTTGAGCTGAGCTGAGCTGAGTTGAGCTGAGTTCCTGGCCAACCATCCTTCCAGAAAAAAGAAGAGCCCAAGAGACTGAGAACCAGCTGAGACAGAGAGCAAGAGTAAACTTCTGGACAGATTCTCATCTACATACTGGGCATGACGTGCATGATGTGGAAGTACCATTGGCCAATTTGAGTCTCAATCCTAAACTGAAGGTCGAATCCTAAGCCAGTAATTGGGGCTGTGCTCCCTCCCAGCTTCTCCTGCCCCTGCAGACACTGGCACAGCAGAGAAGCTGAAAAGTCCTTGACTGTCCTGGCAGCAACTATAAACATCAGTATGTTATCAGCCTTCTCAGCACAAATCCAAAACATAGCTTCTTACTAGCTTCAATGAATGATAGAATCATAGAATCATAGAATGGTTTGGGTTGGAAAGGACCTTAGAGATCATCGAGTTCCAACCCCCCTGCCATGGGCAGGGACACCCTCCACTAGCCCAGGTTGCTCAAAGCCTCATCCAGCCTGGCCTTGAACCCCTCCAGGGATGGGGCATCCACAGCTTCTCTGGGCAACCTGTTCCAGTGCCTCACCACCCTCACAGTGAAAAATTTCTTCCCAATATCCAATCTAAATCTACCCTCTTCCAAGAAAGTTAACTCTGTCCCAGCCAGTTGTCCCAGGACAATTATTGACACTCCAGGTAGGACATGCATGCATTTTGGAGGTGAGAAGACCTCTGGATGTTACCACAATGACAGGCCTGGCTCTCCCTACCTGCCAAGCCAGGAGCTTGCTGACCTGAAACTTTGGTTTGGGCATGTGTCTGTCTGGTGAAGTATCCTCTGCTTAACAGTGCTTGGACTATTGCTTGGGGGGTGCCATTTCATTTGTGGCACCTTGGCTGTGGCTGATGACAAGTTGCTACGCTTCTGATTAATTTCTGAGCTCCAAAACATTACAAGCTTTGTGCAGACCACAAGATGGCACAGCTGTAGTAGCTATATAGAACTGCGATAAGGCAGCCCATCATGAACAGATTAAAAATAAAAATTCACCTAGTATTTAATATCAATTAGAGATGGGAGGGTGAGAAAAAAAATAACCTGTTCTTGTGAAAAAGCTCTTATTTCTATTGAAGTGTAGTGTCTTCTGAGCCTATAAACAACAGACAATGCTAAAATCTTTTATTTTCAATAGTCAGCTGCTTATATATTTACAACAAACATTTCAAAGCAGAAAGGACTTTTGAACAAGGAAACCAGTTTTGTCTGAGATGTAACAGAATCCTGTGACTTTAGATTATTTTCAGTCGAATGTTAAAATGATTATGGAATAGGTTTTTAGTATTTTTTTTAAGCTGGAAAAATTTTTAATACCAACAAACTCTATCCTACAGACAATTTCATTTGCAACCGCTTTAAATTTTGAATAGCAAAAGACTTTGAGAACAATCCCTAATTAGATGTCAGATACCAATGACCTTTTGAAAATAGTCTTTTTATTATACAATCCACAAGGCAATGAATGCACTCTGTGAGGTAATAATGTTAGTAATATGGATTTATGAGATTCAGATTCACTGCTGCGAATGACCCAGAAAATATTATGGAAGTTTAACCCAATCATTACTCTGACAGCATATAACAAGGAACTGGACAGTACGGGTTTGCTGTCTCCAGAATATTTGATTTTATTATCCCCTAAATACTGAGGAGATGATTTGATGTAAATAGAAGCAGACATACATTCAGGACTATGCAGGGAGGTGGAATTTAATTATGTTTATGTTGTCGAGTTTTTAACAAAAATTATGTGATTTGTATCATTCACTAGTGAGTTTTGCCACTTGACAGATTGACATCAAAAAATACAATTATTCTTATACTAATATAACTCAGCACAGAAACAGACCAAAAAAGGTATAAACTGTATATTTATTTTTCAACTGAGGGTAATAAAGAGTCTTTAAAATTTCACAGTGAGGATAAGTATCCCACGTAGAAAACTCAGTCTTGCAATTCCCATTAATTTTAATGTGATTTGTACAATCAGTCCCTGAATGGTAAAAATGCCTCTCTCAGTGAAATGCATACAACGTCCCTGTTGTTTTATTGCATCCTTTGCTGATTAAGTTTGTGTATTTTAGCCTTTGTAGAGAATATACATCCTAAAATCTTGTTTACAGTTCCCTGTCAGTCTTGCAGTGAGTGAGCACATTTTGAGATCAGGTGCCTATCTGCAGAATTCTTCACAGGCCTGGCTCCGGGATAACGACAGCATTAGTGGGATGATGCGTTTGTCCAAATCACTTCCTGCTGTTCTCCATCTCAAATCCCACCTCTAAGTAGAACTTCTCTCAGAATGTTTTATGTAGAATTTCTCCAAAGAAGCACAATATTCAGAAGCAGGCCAAGACTTTTACTTTCATTACTGGAAATTGTCTTGATTTCTACTACAGAGTTGCATTTGGATAGAAATTTCTCCAAAGCTGTATTCTGTTTGGATTGAAGGCTTTGTCAATTAGCAGAACTTTTTTTTTTTTTATTTCAAGATGACACCTATTAATTATATTATTGACCTATTAATTGTATTACATTTTAAAATCAATGCTGAGAACATCACATCCTAATTCTCCCCCCCCTCTTTTTTTTTTTACATTTTGTTACATTATTCTCTTTAGCCTAGGACTGAACATGATAGCAGCTGGGGAGCAAATGGAGTGCTTGTCTCTGAATGCTCTGGCAATATAACTTGCTACAGATTTCTTTGAAATAAGATGGCTCCATATCTGGTTTTTCTGCAAAAATTCAGCTCCCCAAAAAAGATCCTCTGAAAGCAAAACTGAGTGTCAGTTGTAACCATATGATCACAAATATCAGTCAAAAGACATCGAGCCCTTGGCTTTCCATCAGGTGAGAAGTACCAAGAGATGTGTCACCGGGCTGTAAGTGCTGCCCGTGCCAGGGAGAGGGGGTTGCGTGCAGACTCTGAGCTGTCAGTGTGGCTGTAAGTGATTAAACCATTGACCTGGAATAAGCTGGGTGGCTGTTTCTGAGAGCAGGACTTCAACAACCGCCAAGGGCTTTCAAACTGAAAAGCAGAGAAAAGAGCTG
The DNA here is from genome assembly GCF_000699245.1 of Pterocles gutturalis. Lineage (NCBI taxonomy): Eukaryota > Metazoa > Chordata > Aves > Pterocliformes > Pteroclidae > Pterocles > Pterocles gutturalis. The sequence continues at coordinate 5,091 of NW_010130411.1, read as the reverse complement.
GCATCAGCAGGTCAGGTACTGCTTCATGGGAGGTGTGCACCTCAGGAGCAGCAAGCAGCCTGGGAAACGTAGAGAGAAAAGTCTTCATTTCACAAAACCATAGGAATAATACAATTTTTCTAAAAAATATTTCAAATTTTCTCAAATCCAACTATTTAAATGACTTTGAGATACTCATCTCAGATCCATGATCTTGTTATTGGATTCATGTAATTAAGTCCCTGTTGCATATGAAGGATGATGGCCTGCACCTAGAAAAATATTTGGGCACCTAAAGAAGAGATTAAGTGCCAAAGCTTTGCCCAAGTCCCAAACCATGACTCCGTGTCACAGCTCTCAGACACTCCCAGATTGCTGTCCTGTCTATTGCATGTATATATGCACACACTTAACTCTGGCCCAGTTATGAGGCAGAAAGCCTTTGGCATTTTGCTCCTCAAACACATCTTAATTCAAAACATGTTACTCATAGGTTGGCATTGATGGGAGGGTACATAGGCATGAAAGAAGAAACAGTAATTATTTCCCCACCCCAAGAAGCCTCAAGCACTTGAATAAATTCACCAGGCTCCTACAATTACTCTGTAATCAATGGCTTCTTCAGAGACAATATAGACCAGGGTCCTTAAGACTGGACACAAACCTTTGGTGGAGTCTCACTCCCTTCTTCAGCTGTATGGAAAACTGTCCTCCCTGGCTTGACAAATAATTAGTGACCAAAGCTTTGCAATACAAGTAACCTTACGATCTCCCTGCTGAAGGGGAAAGGAGCTGGGGTGTATGCACCGCTCGGGACCACTGCTTGTGTCTGATGGGTACTGTGAACTGGACCTCTTTGGGTTTGGATTAAATATGAAATTATTTTTAGCCACAGACTAACAATAGCAGTTTCCTTCTACCTTTCTTCTGGGAATGTTGCAAATACAAAGAATGAAAGTGCTTCTCTTTTACTATGCTGTTGGGTTGTTATGCTTCTGACTCTCTGTCATGTTTTGATCTTTTCCTTTGTTCTTTTCTTGGGTCGTATAAGTAAATATCTGACTTAGCCATCTAGCCACACAGCAGGCTTTTTCTCAACAAGAGCCATAGTCTCTGCTGGATACCCCACCACAGTAATTTTTATTACACTGCTTGCTTCCAAAACGCTCCTCCAGCACTGGTCATAAACAGAATGTGCATAGGAGAGTTTATGTGGTATATTAGTTATCATCACACATCTTATACATTTCATATGTCCCTAAAAAGTAGTCCTAAAATTTACCAAATTGTCTGGATATATGTCAAAGAGCATGTAAAAAAAATGTGTGTTACATCTTGCACAGAGCAACCAATACTCCATGTGCATATAGTTTACTTAGGCACTTCTAATGCACTGCTGTGCATTACTGACCCAGAACTGTTCCATCTTCACTCTGTTAATCTTCATAATTATACTTATCTATCCCAGGAGTGTTATGTGTCCCCTACAGACAGAAAGGGGGCTGGTAAAGAGAGACTGAGCTTCATAGGTGCTCGACTAAAACCTGCCTGAGATGCCAGGCTTGGCATTTCCCACTGGCTGGCAAGAGTCTATCAAAGGCACAGAACTATGAAGAAAAATTAGGCTTGGGAACCTACATGAAATCTAGATTGAGTAAGCAGGTTCAGTGATTTTTCCCAGATATAGGAAGAGCATGCAAATAAACAAAAAGAGCAAAATCATGCTCTAGTGCAAGCTCTGTGGTGTTCTCCTGCAGGAGCTCTTACCAACACAGACACCAGCATCTCCTTGAATTCCTCATGTATAATTATGGATTTACCTTACGTTTCTTTTCCTGGTGATAAAGAGCTCGAATACACACAGACTGCATCCAGGTTCACCTGCTGATGTACCACCTGCATCCCTGTTGTCTATGCTGGCTTGCTGTTGGAGCACGCTGTGGCTCCAGTCCAACCCGTGTCTGGGTTTCCTTTCCACCAAAGAGTGGGTATGGGACCAGAAGGAAAGAAGAAAGGGAGGAAGGGGCATGGGGGCAGACTCAGGTCTTGCTCCAGGAGGGGTCATGATGAGGGTAACTTCTGAAGATGAGGACTTCGAGGTGGTTTTCATCTGATGAACAAGATGTAGCCACACACTCCCTGTATAGGTGGTTGACCGAACATTTTTTCAGGCACATCATCACTCCTTTTGGGATTTAGTACATCTCTCCTTGCTGTCACTGGCACAGATACCATATGGAAAGGGACTCACTTTTCCATCCTCACAGTCCCATTCACGGCAACACAGAGCTGTAAAGATACTGGCTCCTCACTTGGGTCAGATCCCTGTGCAAGGCACAGGGTGACAGAAAAGAAAGGTGAACTCTGGCACCCTCTGTTATTGCTCATATAACAAGCCATGGCCACATACATGCTAACTCTGAAATGTCTCTGTTGTTACAGCTTACGATCAAGAAAAGTCAGGAGGGAACTGTTACAGGGAGCAGCACTTGGGTACTCAAACTGGAGGATGTTTTGGGGTTGACACCAGACCAGATGTTCAAACTGAGACAAAACTACGTGTTTTGAGAGCTGAAGAGAGTCATCTTATTATGCTAACTCAACTCTTTTGATAGGTACCAATCCACTCCTGTGGCCAAAAAAAGGGCCATAGAGCAGATCCATTTCCTTAGCCAAGGGCAAATAGTACTTTCGCTACAGACCCCTGGGGTACCCGAGCATACCAGCTGCTCTGCTGGAAACGTTTTATTTTGACATAAGCATTATATAGTGTTTTTCCTGTCATTTACAGGCAACACACATAGCTAACCATCACAGAGTGATTTAGAAACTTGATTAGACAGTTAGGCAGCTTGCATTTCCTCAGTAAAAAGAAAGCTTTGCTGTCTGCCTGCCTCAGTGCTGATGGCTCTTGTTGCACAGCCCACTGCACAGGGAGTGTAAGGGAGCTGTTGCTGACAGTTTTCATTTGTTTCTTTTTCCTGGATAAAAGGACAAAATCATTAAATACTCTCTGACCATTTCACATGAGTGAAGATGTTGGTACGGTAGGCTGGTTTCTAAGGAAAACTTTAATGATGTGACACATGGCAAGAAAAAGAGCAGGCAGCTTTTAGGTGTTATCCTCATCCCCACACGGTGCGACTTTATCTCTTGTAATGGATCATGAGCAGCACAGGCTGGTGGCTGCAAAAGCAAGCGGATGTATCACTGAATGCTGACCTCTGCTAACCTCACCTGGGTATTTCACAAAACCATCATCCTCCCATTAAGGCAGCAAGTACCATACCTGTACTCCCACATCACCGGGAACCTCTCAGCTGAGTTCCCCCCTCCTTCCCCCTCTTGCTCAGAGACAGAGGGACATCCTTGAATGAAGAGAGAAACTGGACAAATTCAGAGCTTTCATCCTGCTTGTGTTGTTAAAATTGAGATATCACTTCAAATAATATTAAAGTGGTATAAAAATGTATCACCAGTAAGTTATGCATATACTCCACTCACAGATTTGTTTGCCCATCTGAATCTGAAAACTGAAGTCTCAGAAAAGATTACTTAAACAGTACTTTCACATTTTTATGTCATGCAAGAGTGATTTGCAAATAAGTTCTTTTTAATAATAGAAATAATTCTTCCTTATATAATAAAAGGCCTATGAGTTATTTTTGCTTCTTATGTTTTAATTTTTGCCCTAAAAATATCAGAATTACACATTTTTTTTCTTACTGTTTTAAGGAAGATTTCTCTAGATAAAATATTCACAGTGACTGTTAAGACTAATCAAAGGGGAAAAATACTGGTAATTAAAAAAAAAAAAAAACAGGTAAATTATTTTTGTTGTTGCTGTTGCTGTTTTTCTAACAGTTAACCAGAACAAGCCCCTGTACAGTCTAAAGAAGGTTTTTGTTATTGCCACTCACCCTCCTGGCTCTTGAGACAACCTTTTGCCTTTTTTCTTCTTTTCTCTCCCTCTAAAGAAATATGTTCCCATACTTCCATCATAAAAATCAGATTAAATAAAATCCTTTCAGTATTATTAAAAAGCAAAAAATAGCCTGAGATTATTTTTCCATTTCTTTTTCAAGCCATCTTTAGGAAATGAGATAAAAATTTCTCACCAAGTGAAATGCCTTGTCTTTCCTTTTGAACAATTCTCTCCATCTCCTCTCTCAGATTTTCTTTTGAAACGTGGAAAGGGAGGTGGAAGAAGCGGGAACACCCACACAGAACAAGCTGTGCCACGACCTAGGCTTTTCATATAGGAAGGCGTTTTAAAGTAAAAAATTCACTCTAACATTTGTTAGAAGGCATAATATCATCCATAATAGTATAAAATAATGAACTATATCATATATAATATTATTGTAATGTGTAATGTATGCAATACCATCCTCTAGTGGTGTGTGGTGGGAGAACAAAGACAAAGTCCCCGTTATGCAATGTCCACATAATAATGTCTCGAAATATATCTGAAATAACACCGGGGGGGGACTTTCCCTCTGAGCTGCTCTCCCCTTCACCCTGATGTCCTCCTCCTCACCTGCCCTCACCCAGAGCCTGCTCCTGCCCCATCCCGCAGCTCCCCACTTGCTCCCCTCCAGTAACCCCAGCACTCCCAGGTCCCCACAGCCCCTGGTTTTTGGCCAGGCCACCCTGAGGGCTATATTATATTTAAGGACCTTAGTCTCAAGCGCAAGTGCTTCTCTAAGTTATCATGGGGTCTGCATCAGCCATGTGAAAGTACAGTTAAGGCTGCTCACCCCTCCGCACTGCTGGGATTTCAAAGCGTGTTCAGCCTGGGGTCTTGTGGGTCAAGGCGGGTCTCCCCCCGGTGACTGTATCGAAGAGGAAAGCAGCCAAAATGACAAGGGAAACTTGACCTGACAAAGATAGACTGCAAGGACCAAATTTCTTTCATGGAGATAAAGCAAGCAGAGCCACGCACACACTGTCAAGATGCAACAAGGTGGGGGCAGAGCAGCGAGACAGGCTCTTCCCCGTCCCCTCAAGGGTGCGAAGCAGCAATGGCAGCCCCTTCTCCAGCCCCTTTGGGGTGGGTTTCCAGCGACAGGCGGGGTGGGGCGTGCAGTTCGGCCCCCAGGCAAAGCAACC
>NW_010130410.1:2998-3310 GCF_000699245.1 Pterocles gutturalis | reverse complement strand
TTCAGCCCCCCCATCCCCTCCGCACCCCTCCCCTCTCCATCCCACAGAAGCAATGCCCCTTCCCAGTCTCTCCCAGTTTCCACCCCCTCTGCCCCCCCTCTGCCTTCCAGCCCCCTCCACACTGCAGCATCAGCTCCCCGAGCCCCAGGAGAGGCACCAGGGTAGGCCCTGCTGATATCCCCTCCCTCCTGCGATGGGGAGAGAGATCTGCCTCCCTGGTCCCCACTTCAGAGCATGGTGCAGCCCCCAGCCCCACCGGGGAGAGGATGCAGGGTGGGCATGCTCACAGGATGGGGGGCCAAGGGACCAGCT
>NW_010130410.1:0-2970 GCF_000699245.1 Pterocles gutturalis | reverse complement strand
ATCCCACACAAGTTCCAGGGTTCAGGGTGCTGGCACCTCACCCTGTGCAGCAAATGTCGCAGCAACGAACCCTGCACCAGGGATTTCTGCTGGGCAGCATGGCCGGGACGGGACAGAGCAGGACGGGACAGGGACGGAAGCAGGGCCGGCGCAGCCCTGGCTGCTGGGGTGGGACGCAGGAAATGGCCGTTCGGGCTCTTTTGGGAAGGGAGGTGCCAGCAGCGCACCAGCCTTGGGGGCGAGAGTTACCTCCAGGGGCGTCCTGGGCACCCCCACGCAGCTCTGAGCTCTCACCGCGGGCCGGAGCTTGCTGATACCGTGCTTGGGGTGCAGCCTCCCCCGCACTCCCTGCTCCAGGGCAGCAGCTGAGCCAAGAGCCCGGCTGCAGGAGATTTCAGAGCTCCCTGAGCCTCCGTGGGCCAGATGCTGCCTTACAGGGGATACCTTCCAGCACTGGCACTTTACATACCCCCCCAGATCCAAGTCCTTCCTTAACCCTGTGGGATCCAGGTCCTTTTATCTCTCCTGCCAGGCAGCTTTGCCCAGATTTGCAACTTCCCCTCTGCATATCCCCAGGTGGCCCTTGGGGCAGGTGGTGCTGCCTTGGGCAGCTCTGCTGGTGCTGAAGCTGATGCTGGAACTGGTGCTGGAGCTGGTGGTTCCCTCCCCAGCTCACCTGAGAGACCAGCCACTCCTCGGTGGCTGCAGCCCCATGCTTTGCAGGAGCTCACCAGGTCAGAGCACTGAGGTGGGGGGAAACCCCACTCCTGAGGGAGTCAGGGCTGTCACCCCAGTCCTGGGGAGCTCCTCTGCACCCCAGGCTGTGAGGTGACATGGGTGCTTCCCTGGCATTACTCTTGCTGCCCAATGAAGGCAGCCCCGCCGCAGCGGCAAGCTGGCAGCTGGGTTCATCTTCACTGCTCCTGATGCCACTGAGCATCACCGAATACTGTGAGGGTGTGGGGGACCTTGGGGAGGACTAAGCGAGGTCTGAGTTTCGTGGAGGACAGAAATCCCGCAGCCTCTCTGGGCTCCTGTAATATTTTAGCAAGTTCTCAGGGGAAAAAAGTTTTCTAGCATCTAGACGGAATTTCCCATGATGCAACTTGCACCGGGTGCCTGTCCTGGTTTCGATGTGCACCTCCCCGAAGAGCCTGGCTGCCTTTTCCTGTAACTCCATCTGAATAGCTACAGGCAGCCAGGAGATCACCCCAGAGCCTCCCCTTCCCCAGGCTGTGCAGGCTGTTGATGTTAAACCAGCTTCCTCCCACTGCCCCGGCTCAGCGCACGGGAAAACCCTGGCTGCAATGCTCTGCATCACCCGGACCCCAGCAGCAGGTGGAGGGGGGCTGGCCCCAGCCTCCATCCCTCCTGAAGAGGAGATGCTCGAGCCCTGGTGGGACTATGGGCTCCATCTGTGCCCTCAAACCCAGCTCGAGAGCTCACCTGGAGCCACTGGGGAGCAGCGGCAGAGCCAGCAGCTCTCAGCCCTTGCTGGTCCCCGCTGTGCCTCTGTGGGGGACCCTGGGGCAAACCCTGTGCAGGTTGTCCCGCCACCCTCAAGTAGGTCCCCCAGGGCTCCCTGCACCCCTGGGTGCCTCCACCCACGCGCTGACTGCAGACGCTGACTCAGCTGTGCCTGGGGAGCTCCCAGCAGCCCCAAGCTGAGGCCTCCATCGGAAAACCAGCACTGCCCCGTGACGCCGCCCGCACCCTGGGGAGCCCTGGGGCCCTGCTGGAAACAGGCAGCATTCCCCCAAGGGGAACGCTTCCCTCCCTGCCTGCTCCTGAAGGGTGTTTGCTGCTGGGTGGTGGGTTTGCACATATTTCCTCTGCAAAAGCTGGAAACATGAGAAAAAAGCAGACAGAACTGTCTCATTTCGTCTCCCTGCAGCAGGTTTGCTCAGCATTCCTGTAGCAAAAAATGGGGGTTAATTCCCCCCCCAGGGGATGTGCTGTGAAGCATGGGGCTGTTTGGCTGGAAGCACTCATGCAAAACCCTCCGCAGATTCAGGAGCAGATTGAGCATCAGTGATCAGAGCCCTGAGCTGCGCCAGGGAAGCAGAGGTGGAGTGCAGAGTGGGGAAACTGAGGCACAGAGCAAGGGACACACATACACAGTCACCCTATGTGCAGTGTGGAGCAGGGGAAGGGCAGCAGGATCTGCTTTTGGGGGGCTCTCGCAATGCTGCTGCTCCAGGCTCATTGGGGGGCTGTGGGTTTGAGGCCACCTCTGCCAGCTCCCATGCCCGTGGGGAGGGAGAGATGCCCCATGTCCTTTCATGACCTGTTTGGGGTGACACAGAGGTGTGTCCTCCTCATGGCCATTAGGGAGCAGCACCGCTGTGGCACACTGCCTGGACACCCCACACACCCCAGCCAGCACAGCCTGGGTCACCCTGACACCAGAGCCCCCAGGACAGGGTGCCTGGGCACCAAGGGGTGAGGATGGAGGTCCCCAGTGGAGGTCCCGGACTGGCCACCATGGGCAGGCGCAGGGAACTGACCTGTGGGGCTGTTTGAGGGTCACTGGGGCACAGGGCTGGGCTGCAGCCAGGCAAAGCGTGGCCAAAGGGCACCTACCCAGGGGACAGCCTGACCTGGGGGGAGCTCACCTGCATCTGCCACTGTCCCCTACATCTCCAGCACGGGCCGGTGACCCTCGCCTCCAGCCCCTGACACAGAGTGAGGAGCTCTGGGGGGGGGTGTCTTTGCCTGCATCCGGGTTTGGCATGGGGGGGGCCGGGCCCGCAAAGAACACAAGGGCTTTGAAATCCCACCCTGGCCACAGCCTTTCTGTGGGGTGTAGGTGTGAGGTCCCCAGTTCCCAGGGGGTCGTGTGACACAAGCTGGCCACCCCTGCAAGGGGAGGTGTCCTGTGAGTGGGTGTGTGTGTCTACAGATGGGTATGGGGAAGGTGGGCTCTGCATGTCCTGGGAGAGAGGGGAGGGAACTGAGGAGGGGTCTCTG
>NW_010130409.1:0-15071 GCF_000699245.1 Pterocles gutturalis | reverse complement strand
TTCTATGATTCTATGATTCTATGAAAGCAGTTTTTCGATTGGCTGTACACCTGCATTATAGTTAGTTAATCTAGATCATATTTCTCTGGTTTGTTTAGGAAAATCTCAAGGCAAAGCATCAAAAGCATTGCCCAAGTCATGGCATATCAAACTGACTGCTTCCTCCTTAGCCACTAGGACAATTACCCTTCCAAATTAGATATGGTTATACTCTTGTGCTCATTAATTGGTTAGTTAAAAAAATTATTATAATATCTTTCTATGAATCAGTTAAACTGACTTGCCCTTCATTTCCTTGATCCTCAGTTCCTACCTTCTTTAATGATAGACGTTATATTTAAAGCTAGGTACTTCGCCTGCATTTCCCCAGCTGCCTGGCACCTCCTGCATCCTCCCTAAGTTCATGATTATAAAATGCTCATGGGTCAGAGACTGCTCCTGCAGCTTCCTCTGAAGTTCATTAGGACATGCTGAAAAGGACAGAGCTAACTCGTTTGAATATTTTTGAGTCTGTTCTTTTCTGATTCTGCCCTGGGCTCCTTTCTCCTCATTAAAATTATTTTAGTTAAGTTTTGAAGACTGAAACAAAGGCAACATTTAACTCTTTGGCTCTTTTTGCATCAAATATTATTGGAGCTCACAGATTTGCCTTGTTCTTCTTCTTACTTTACATATGCTTATGGACCCATTTCTTGTTGTCTTTTGTACTTTTGGACGGTCATTCTGGGGATCAGCTCTGACAGCTCCCCATACCTGTGTGATTCCTAGAGACTTGTCATTAGTTGCAAGCTCTTCTTTCTACCTTTTGTGTGATTGCAGCTTCTGATTTTGGGTCCTCAAAGAGCTCCTGATGCAGCTTCAATGCTCTCTTCCCACGCTTCTGAGCTTTCCCCTGCACAGGCACAGTTTGCTGTTGTGCCTTTAGTATCATCCCTTTTGGCAGCCGCGAGCTGTTCACGGCTCTTTTATCCTTCAGATTCCCTTCCCGAGAGACACTCCCTGCTCTGCTCCCCTGAGGCTGCTGCCGCTGCTTTTCTGGAGTCCATTATCCTCACATCATACTTTTCTTCAGCTCAGGAATGCTTTCATCACACAGTCACTTTTCATACAAACTACTGCTACACTCAGATTTTCAGGCTTTCTTTGCTTTCAGATGAAATAAAATAGGAAGTATAGACTCCTTCATAACTGTTACCTTCGCTTTCCAAAATATAAATTTTGTCCCCAAAATGTTTCAAGAGCTTAGTGCATAGTCTTATTGTGCATACAGGAGAAGTCCAGGTAATGGATAACGTGATACCTCTGGATCTGTCTTTCAGATGTTTCTGGTAGTTGCAAGACACTGGACCAGTGAGCAGGATGTCTCTAGTCCACAAGACATCTAGCAAAGGTCTGCTCTGAATGACACCATACAGCATAAACTGAAAATGTATTCATAATGATTAGCACTTGAGTGGATGCTTAGCATATGGAAAAATGATTAGCTGATTATAATCATGCAAGCTGGGGTTCAAAGATAGCTCTGCCTCAAAGCTTCCTCAGCCGCAGGTGGGCCAGGACCCCCTACAAAGGCAGAGAGAGCCCTTCTCCTTCCCTGCCTCTTTTGCTCCATCTGTCAGAGCAACAGGAGCAGCAGGTCCCTTCTGGGTGGGTGGTTACGCTGCACCCCAAGCTCTCTGCAGCCACTAACAACCACCCCCATACTCAGCAAGAGCCCTGCCGGGTGGGAGATGGTTGGCACACTGGCATCTCAGATAGTCCCCACATGATATCTCAGAGTCCCCACAGCTGCTGTTTCACCCGGTGAGCGGTCATGGCAGACCTTGCCCCCTGCCACGCAGGGGTAAGCATTGGGGTCCTAGGAAAGGAGGTAGCTCTATTATTATTGATGGGAGTGCTTGGTGTGACAGACAGGAGCATCTCTCCTCCAGGCAGCATCTCAGGATGCTGCTGAACTTTATGGCATGAGACCATTTCCAGGTAGGGACACTGCAACATGTCATGAGCTCAGGCAGCACAAGTCTGTGGCAGTGATTCCTGTGCACACAGGATGCTATGGGTTCCCCTTGGAAGCAGGAACAGTGCATCCTGCAGATGTGGTGTTTGCATCTGGGGAAGGAGGACCGCTTTACCTGTCGGGATGAATTGAGAGGACAGGTAGGACTGCCTGTCATGGGGCTTGTGGAGCTGGTGGGAGCTGGGGGCAGTGTGTTGTAGGAGCATTTGGGGAGCTTTTATGGCTGCAAGGTAGGTGGCAGTTTTTCTGCGAGGTACAGCCCTCCTCAGCCATGTTCTCTGCCCACCTGCATGTTCCTCTGCAACGTGTGGGCTGGGCCCTGTAGGGCTGAGCTGGTAAGGCCCAAAATGGGGAAAGACTGGCAAAATTAAGGAGATGATAGGAGGTGTCCAAGGGACAGGAAATTCCTTTTTGTTCAGCACTCTCACATGGTTTGTTTGCAATGGGAAAACAGTATCAGCTGTCTGCAGGATGCCATCTGTGACAGAGGAGCGGGCTGATCCCAGGAACCACACACAGCAACACGATTGCTCTGGAAACGCCTCAGTATTTTCAGCTGTAAGCATATGAGCTACCAACCACCACAACTTTCTCCTGCCCTGCTCAGAGTAGCACTTTTACACCCTGCCTCAAAACTGGGACAAAAAAAACCCAACCAAACAAACCAACAAAAAAACCCCAGCAAAACCAGGTAAAATAAAACCCAGAGAAATCCTCTCTCAGGCAATAGATAAACCATAAACAAAAGCACTCCTGTAAACTCAGCTGGCTGTGGACAGCTACAGCAAAATGGATGTTGTGCCCTTAAGGGCTTTTGTACTCCTGTGGTATTTAATTCACAGCGCACGATAAAGCAGAGGATTAAAGAGCAGTCTCTAGCTATGCAGGCAGCAATAAATGAGACTCTTCTTGGAAAAAGCAAATAAATAAATGAAGACGGGAGCTCCACTGGCAGAACAGCCTGGCTTCTGAATCATACATCTCCAGCAGCATTCCCCACTTGTGAGTCTACCCATAACTGGGCCAGTATAGGACAGATAAGGCTTGGAGACATTACCCATATACCCCCTTGCTCTCTTAAAGTTTCCCCTCCTTGCTTTGTAGCTAGGATTATATAGATCCTCTTGGTGCCTCTTCCCCCCACATTTAAAATGGAGATTACAGCAGCACCCCACATCTTGAAAAGACTTTGTGCATGAGAGGTGAAAGACACATGTTGTGTACATGACAGCTACTCTTAGGTCTTCCAAAGAAGGGATTAAATAATAATTTCAAACTAGATTGAAGAGAGCACTAGCCAAAGGCACGCCCTGGTCTCTGGGTGATTTTATGGGTCTTTTCTACCTTCAGGTTTACAGACATTCCCTGACAGAAATCCACGGAGGTGGGTATCGTGGTGAGGAGAGGAAAAGCACATGGCTTCCAATTCACTACACTTGCACCACGGCAGTCAATCCTCCACATCTGGGTCCTGAACCTTCATAGCCCATAGCTAAATTTACTTCGACCAAAGCGCTGCCTGTGCAGTCATGCTGGATCCTCAGCCATTCCTGGGACTTTCTTTAAAGGCAAAGCTGGTCAACAGTGCTGTTCTGCATAGGGTTTGGAAATCTGGCTTTACACTTGCGTGGAGTGAGACTTGAAAAAGTCACGCTGTCCCCCAGAATGGCAGAATACATACATATTTTCAGACAGGTAAAAATGTTTCATTTGGACTTGATTTTTTTTTTAAATGTTGTATTCCAATTCTGACACTGAGTTTAAAATACTCAGCATGAGCAGTCATCTCTAAACGCTAAATTAAAGTGCTTTGTTCAATAATGATCAAAACATGACATTTGCTTATTGAAGGTAGAAATACTGCCTCCCTCTCTGCTTTTATTAGCAAATTAAATTCTGTAAGAAAAAAATGGGAACAGTTTCACAGTTTTTCATTTTCTAAGTGATGCATGTCCTGTCTGAGCCCAATCCCTCCAGACTCCTCCAGCCACCCAAGTGCTCTTCCACTAAGAGGAATAGGGACCAGTTAGGAGAGACATAAAGGTGAGTACAGATCACCCTTAACAGAGCATCCCCCAGGGTAATGCAGGGCACACAGGCTAAATTAATGGACCTGGGAGTGTCTCTGAAGTTGCAAGTTGGCTTGTGTATTGCAATTGCCTCTGCTCCCTTGTTGGAGCGAGATGTGGACATCTTTCCCCTCTGCCATGTAGGATGGCATCCCAAGGACATGAGGAAAAAGGTGCTTGTGGTGCTCTTTAGCCAGCCTTTTGTCAGGATAAATGTGTCCCTGGGACACACCATGGTTCAGCCTTTCTTTGGCTACTTTATCCTCCACAGCCATGACAAAATCTTTCATTGCAGACCCTATAATTTCTGTGAGATTTCCAGAAGCCTTCCACCTTGGGTGCTGTGGTGTCTCCTCTCTGCTCCCTTATAGTGTCCCCACAGGTCTCACCCCACCTCCTCCCCTGCACAGGTCTTCACCTCTCACACAGAGGCACTGTTTGAAATTAAGGAAGGCGGTAGGAGCCAAGAGGACAAGGGTCTAGCATTTCTGATCCGTTACTATCTAGGGTCTCTGGGAGGGTAAAAATTTTGCATTCTTGCTCTGGGTATACAAGTTTCTTCCACCAGAGCTGAAGATCTTGAGGGGCTGTGATACCCAGCTGAGTGAATGCTGATGCAGGCTGAAAGGGGCAGGTAAGAGTTCATGTGCACCTATGGGATCTGCCAATGCTGAGCTGACAAGAATGAAAGCAGTGAAAGGAACTGAGAGTGGCTGAGCCTTCAGCAAAGGTCTAGGGAAGAGCCTTGTAAGACATAGAGAGGTCCATGATGTGGCCATGGCTGAGCAGAGTGAATTGTCCCACCTGTAAATGCCCAGGCGTTCAGCGTTTCAGGCTTCTCCACCTCAGCAGGTAGTGACGACTACCCACTCCACCCTGGTCCTGCCTGATGTCAATGCTGTGGGTTTGTTTGCTGGCTGGACCTCTTACAAGAAGGTAAAGTGCATGTTGTATGGGCAGTGTGGATCCAGCTCTGCCATGGGGCAGAGGAACTCGGGATGTGGCTGTCGTCAGTGGTTCTTGGTTCAGGAAGAAAAGTGCTGCTTCAGCGAGTAACTTCCAGGCAGAATAAGTTCAGTAACTTAAGTAGCAACTTAGCCCACGGGCCTGTTTGCAGTATTCTTGCGTACCAACTGTTGTATCTGGGTCTGAAAGATGGCTCTGTTGGTAAGCAGCCACCTCTCCAGGAGAAGAACTGGTCAGTCACTTCTTTAAGAAGCAATTTCAGATTTGGATTAATGTGGTTTCATGTTAATCTCTTCTCACCTCTGCTTCTGGCTCCCTACAGAGCTGGGGATGCACCAAAGCAGCCCCATCCACTGTGCATGGGGGATGACCCCCCTGTGGTCTCATCTTTGACCACAGAGTTGACTTCTCCTGCCATGGCCACAACAGCATGCCATGGACTACAGCCTCGTGCCACCAGGAGTGATGTGTCTGCAGGGATGGAGGCTGTAGTAGGAGGAGCGATGGGACAGAAGGCATTTGGAAAAACACAGCCTGGCACAGAGCTGAGGACTTTTTCCACCCTTACTAGACAGCACAATTTATGCAGCTGGTGTGGGAGATCCTACCAGCTGCCTGCAAGGGAATCTTCTGCCGTAGTGTAGAAGCTGTGACAGGCAGGTGAGTGCTTCTGCCTCTGCCCACGGATGGGAACTTAACCCAGGGACACCAGGCACTTGATTCCAGCGTGGAGTTTAATGAGAGGAAAGCATCGTTCTGATTATAACGTATCACTCTTGAAAGCACAAGATGCAGTTCACAAAGCAAAAGGAGTTTGTTTCACCCTCAGAAAATGATAATTATGTTGCCCTCGTTAAATGCTAAACACATTGATCCACTGGAGCAGAGAGCACCATATGGTTATTCATGACAAAATACTCACGTCCGGAGCCCTGCTGCAACAGTGGGAAAGTGCATGGAGATGGATGTGGTAAAGGACTGTGGAGTTGAAAGGATGCATGTGAAAGGGCAGGTGCTGTTCTGACTGTGCTGGAAACCAAGCTCGTTCCCTGCAAAAAGGGAAGTGGTTCAGTACCAAGTCCAAACCCCACAGCTCTTTTTTCAGCAGCAACATGCTGATTCTGTGGAGAGGTGCTGGAGCTGCACTGGAGTTCAGTCAGCACACTGAGCCTCTGCAGAAATGCCCGCTGGTGAAAGCTGCACGCATGCACGCACACCGGCTGGACTGTTCTGCTCTCTTATTGAATAATCAATGCAGCATTAGACAAAAATAGGTCCCATCTTTCAGGAATGGAGGGGTGGCATGTCTCAACTTTGCCGAGCATCCGCTGTTCCTGGATAGTGGCCAAGAAGTCAGTTGGCAGATCAGCTGTGCAGCATTGCTTCTGCTGCTGGCCCAGGTACAGGGCCCTCAGTGACTGCTCTCGAGGGACAGTCCCTGCCCAGCTAGATCGAGAGCCCCACAACGCACCTAGTGGGGACTGTTACTGTCTGCACACAACCCCCTTACAGCTGATAAATCAATGATTTGCCCAGTGGTTTTTTGAGCACACTGTGGCTGAATGCATGCAAACCAGAATTGACAATGAAAAAAAAAAAGGGAATTGGCTGCCTGGCTTTATCCCAACTGCCTGCTCTGATGATAGAACCTGGAGCTGGTCACTCCAGTTAACTCCTGGTAGCTCCAGCTTGCAGGCAAACAACTGGTCAAGAAGCGCAAGAACAGCATGCCAAGCAGTGCATTAAGCTGAAGGGCACGGAAGACTTCTGCATACTGTCATGGGTCTCTTCCAGCTATGTCGAAGCCATGCATGTTTGCTATCTGGGCTGGTCTTAGGTTTCTCCTCTGAAGATATTTGCTCAACTTCTCTGCCTTGTGCTCTGCCTTTAGAGTGTAATTGGGCCAACTCACAGGTTTGGTGCTTTGTCAGAACTGCTTCCCTACTGTTGTAGCAATTCTTCCTGCTTTGTACCTTGGGGGACTATGCGGATCTGAATTAAAACATCTGCTTTCCTTCTGAGAATCAGATCAATACGGACAAAGACCCTGAAGACACTTAATTTCTCAGTTTCTCTTATTTTATTGGGACCTTAACTCCTAAATCCTTTGAATGCTCAGGACCCAAGTGACCTGGCTGGAAAACACCCTGAGACTACCTCAGCCTGGCATATCTGCTAGGAAGCAAAACTCACTTAAAACGAAACCACATTAGTCTTGGCAGGAAGTTTGAATTGTGACTGTCTCAAGGAAGCTCCATTAATTACCATTCCCATTGCACTATGAAAGATCAAATGCTGTGGATCAGTTTTAATTGGCTATTGATTTTTTATGTTATTACCTACAGTTGTGATGAGATGCCGTCAGAAGTACTGGATGCTTTTGATTATTCTTGCTGGCAGCTGGGATTAAAAACAGCGGGCACATACTTCCTGATCTGTAATGGATTGCCATAGTGTGCCAACAAAAATCATTGGCAGGATGGATGGTCCTACTTTGCCTGTCTCTTTTGCTATTGAGCTGCGGTGCAGTTACTGTTGTGAAGGCAAATACCCTCAGGGACTGGCTGCCAAGGAAAGCGAGGGAAAAGCTTCAAAGAGCATGGGGATTTAGTGCTTGCAAAAGTGCGTGGCTGTCAGCACCAAGGCAGGGTGAGTCAGAGAGCAAGGACTGGGTGGGCACGGACAAAGCAACAGTCTCCAGCAGACAGTGATCCAAGGAGAGGCAGATCGGATTGCTTTCGCATCACTGGGGATAAGCCCCCCTCATGCCAATCACAGGGGTACCCCTGTGTGAGTGCAAGCAGGACTGTGCACGCAAACCGTGACAGTGACACCCCTGCGCACACAGCCTTGCGCTTCCCCCTTCAAGCTGATCTGGTGATGCCTGAGCCCAGCCTGTGACACGCTCTCATTAGCTGGCAGAGTTCCTCCTTGTTTAACAGGAGATGGTTTCCTGTCCTCCTGACCCCAAATGATGCTTTAATCTACAAACGCTGAATTTCCCTAATTGCGCCTTGACAGAGAGAGAGGCAAACTCCTCCTTCCCCCTCCAAGGACTGTCATTTAATTATCAGACAGATATCTCTCAGGATTTACAGCCCAACTTGAAGCTGCTACTCTCTCTGCTCAGTAACTCAGGCCTGTGAAGGCTCACTACATTTTTATCTCTGCATTTTAATAACCGCATTTCTGCTAATCCCCCTCTATGCCAGCTTTCTGGATTTACCTCTCACGGACCCATGGAGAGAGCAGTTAATCAAATGAACAGTCCCCATCTCACTTTTCATTCAATTCCTGGTTGCTGATCTCAAATGTCTGTGTGGTAGATGGCTTCATAGCAGAGCAATACCTATGCTAACACCACCACCGGTTTCTAGTTTAATCCAGCTCTAATATCTGTCCTACAGACATGACCAGAGGTAGCACACATGAAAGAGGGAGATCAGAATAAAAGATTCTGGGGCTGGCTGGATATCAAGAAGAATTGAGTCTGTTCCTCCTTCACAAACTGGGATCATCTCTCTGCAACCTGTTGACATATCTTTTTTAACAGCTTCTCAGAAAAAAACCTCCAGTATTGGAGACTCCCACAAATCCCAATAAATCCTTTTCAGTGCTTCCTGTCCTCCTGTTAGATGTCTGAGAGCAAGGGGAGAACAATGTTGAAAGACCATCTTGAACATCTTGCCCAGATGGATGTAGCTTCTGGTATTTGGGACCATACCATCTGTCCTGCTGGTCTTGAGGAGCAGATTCATCTTACTTTGGTTCTGGTTGTGTTTCCATGGTGGGTGAAGGGGTAGCAAATGGTGTCTGTCCCGTACAACTGTTTTTGTGGAGCATGCCAGGATCTATCAAAGTCCAAAGAAAACTAGTGTATTACTGAATGTGAGTGGCTGCGGGTCAAACCCAAGACCCCTGGATTTTGATGTGTGAATCAACAGTCTCTGAGTTAACAGCCATATTTTGGGAGCTCAGCTTGGAGATGATCCAGCTCAAGTGAAGATAACAACAGCGAAATGATCTGTGCTTGGGGAGCTATATGTGCAAGTGAGCACTCATGCCCTCACCTTTGACTCTGCACTGGAAAGACCAGTGCTGCCATGGGATTGCCTATGCAAATTGCCACACATATCTTCACCTTGGCCAATAGCTACCTAAATCCCTTAATGACTTGGTAGAGATGAGATCGGACAGAACAGCTGGGCAGTTGCTGACTTGGTGCACATTCCCTGTCTGACAATAGTCAGGATCTCTGCAGATTTGGTGTCTTCTCCAGCTTTGAAGTGCCTACACTGCCTACAGTGCCTGAAGAAGTGTCCTGCTGAGCACCTCCAGTGACAGGGTGTGTAAACTGGCCTCCTGGACAAATGTCACTGGCCACTCAATGGGCATGAGCCATCCAAAGACAACCGAAGCGGGACCTGGCAGGAACTACAAGAGGAGCTCTGGTTCGGCAGATCTGCTCTTTAGTAAACACCTTGTCTTTCAAACCTCTGCCAGTGAAAGCAAAACTTGGGGTCAAACTGGGGGAAGGAACAATTGCAATTCATACAATTAGTGCAGGACCTACAGTATAACATTTTGCAAGCTAAGGCTGCCCAGCCTGTTACCAAAGAATGCATGGACAATATGTATGTTACATTAACTGAAAAAAAACAAGTGTGGTAGAACTGAGTGCACTTAACATCCTGCTCTTTCCCCATCACTGAGCATTTCTTAGTTTCTAAATCTTTGCTACCTACCCACAGGCTGGAAAGCAAGAAGGGAAAAGGGCTGGACTGCAGAGGAGGAGACACCAAAACACGCAGACAGCACTCTGCTATTTCAAGAACTGTTGTCACTGCAATTATCCATGAGAGGTTTTATCCTGAACTTGCAGAAGTGCAACTAAAGCCCAGGGAGGAGTAACAAGAGGCTTTGGGCCATGCTGACAGTCAGGAGCAGAACTCTGAATCTCTGGAGACGGCTTTGCCCGGCTGTGATCAAAGACACTGTGTGAGGATGCAAGGTCTGTGAGAAGGATAAAGAGAGGGAGAATGGCTGTTCCACAGTGAGGAACTCACTGCGAGCCTTCTAGTGAGCTGGTATTGCTGCACCCATCAGAGTCAAGCAAAGCTGTAATGAATGAGGAATTAAACCCGGCTGCGGAGTTGCCTTTGATCAGCCCCTTCTGCTGACCTGACCTGGCCTCGCCTCTCCATGGGGCAGACCAGCCTTTTGGCTAGCTCTAGCGCAGAGCCCTGGAATCAGCAGGGCTGGAGAGAAGTCACTCTGAGGAGAGACCTGACCGCAGAGACAGCCAAGAAGTCACAGCTCCCAGCGAAGACCTCATTTGTCACTTGGTTCAACCTGAGCAGAGAAAGAAGAGGAGGAGGAGGAGGAGGTAGGGAGGAGAGTGAACACCAGATCTCAGCTAGCACTGCCCAGAGCTCCCTTCCCCTCCACTGCAGATCTGTGAGCAGCAGCAAGGATTGCAAAGGGTATTGATGCACAATACAAGCAAGTTTTACACTGGAGCGTGGCAGGGGCAGAGGACTGTCTGGATGCACATATGAGATTTCTAGGGAAATGTGTATACAAAGGCTCACATCATCCAGAACATCAGCTCTTTTGGTCAAGCACGGCTGGCCTTCCTGGCCGCACAGGCAGATGTGCTGCACAAGAACAAGTGGACCCATCTCTCAGTAGTCTCTGAGGTGCTGGACAAGAGAAGCCACATACAGACGTTAACTCGCATCTGTAATGCCTCCCACTTGCTTTTGAGTTTGTGGGAAAACCAGCATGCCTGGCCCACCAGGACTGCCAGCTGTGTAGGGAGGACCGTGACAAAAGAGGTTGCCCCAAGGCATGACTCTGAAATGTTCCTGGGAATGGGACAGCTGCTTGCTCTTTGGCTGGAAAAAAGTCAAAACTCTGAGCTTACAGCACTAACCTTAATGGTGACATCAGTGGAGATGGAAAAGGGGATTTTTTTCCCTTCAGAGAAGGTGGAGAAGAGAAATAGAGGCCAGACCCTTAAAATAATGAATAAGAAACAAAAAAACCTTAAATCCAAATCTGTCTGCCCAGTTCCCCTTCAGTCCATGGCTGGCATGGTTTGCTCTCCACTGTGTGGGAGGATTTAGCTCCTATTGACAGATGAGCTAATCAGTTCCCCTCAGCCCTTGAAGCTTTATCAAAGCCAGTTAATCATGTTACTGATGTTCTCCTGGGCCAAGGCTCTCCAGTTCTGCCCTCTGCCAACAAGGCAACACACACACACACACACACACTACGCACACACAGGGATCATGTTTTTCCACTCCCAACCCCACTATCAAGAGGATGTCACCAGTGGCAACTGCCAAAATGGAGGTGCTGCCCATTTATCTTTCACCCCCATTCACCACCCATCCTTCCTGGAGACATGTGGTAGCTCCACAAGCATCTCATGGAGGAGCAGGGTGATGTCTACAGGTCAAGTTCACATCTCGTTGTCAGCACAGTGGTGGCAACAGTGGGAAGAACTGGTCTGGGTTTCAGCAGGTCCAAGTCCTGTGCTGGAAGGATGCTGAAGCCAAGAGCCATTTGAACCCTGACACTGGGGTGTGTTGTGCAGAACTCTGTCCCTGCCATTGTGTTTATTTTTCTTCTGTGACCTGATTCCATCAGCTGCTGCTCTGTCATACAGTCTGTCCTGATCTTCCGGAGGGCTGAGCTGGGGGCTGTGCTCCTTTTCTCTGGAGTGGCCCTACGCACACAAACACACACGCACCAAGTCAAGAAGACTGCCTTTTCCCACTGAGTTTCTGTGAGGCTCCTTCTGCCTTTATACCAAAGAGGAATAAGGAGCTCTCTGGGACCCTCTTTGCTTCCTAGCAGGGTCAATTGAACTGACATTATCTGGTGGCCTGTGCTTGGGTGGACACTGCTCAGGAGCATGTTTGGAGGTGGCTGGTGTTGGCTGGACTGTTTCAGTTAGCACCACTCTTTCAGTGGCCTGCCTGGTGAGCACCTCTGCCTGAGGGTATCATTAGCTACGTCCCCCCATCCCACAGTCCTGCACTGGGGCTGCAGCTCAAGCTCTCCAGGAGGCTCTGCTGGGCCAGGCTGCCAGCATCTGCTTTGCTGTCTGGGTTTGCTCAGTGTGGGGCAGCATCATCCTCAGAGCTGCTCTGTACCAGGATCTGACAAGGATCCCAGGCTGGTCCATGACCTGGGCTGGTTGGGGCTGGCAGCTCCAGGGTGGGCCAAAGAAGGGGCACCCACCCCTGTCCGGCACAGACTGGGCTGGGGAGCCAGAGGGTTGCATGTAGAGAGACACTGCCATACTCAGTCATGAGGCAGTCCCTAAATTAGCCATTTCAGGAAGGAAGGAGTTTCTTTCCCAGTATTACTCAAAAGCACAGACTTCCCCACACCTCCCTGCACTCTTCTTGCTCTGAAGAGAGACTTGTTTCTCTCTGGGGTTGTTGCAGGTCCCTGTGCCAGCCCAGCCAAAGAGATACTCTGGGGCTGCCCAGACAAGCAGTGAGGACTTTAAAATACGTGTGGCAAAAGCAAAGAGGAGAAAAAGCCGTGGAGGCTCAATCTGAGCTGAGCTGTACTGGCCGGCTCTCCACACTGTCTCCCACTCCTCTCCGCGGGTGAGCAGGTGGGTGACCTCAGCCGTGCCATTGAGATACGATCACCCACCTATACAGACAATGTCCATGAAGCCGTACATTCCATAGCAGATCTGGAAGAGCAGGTCCTGGCGCTGCCACTTGGCTGAAGGACTGAAGGTCGACCAGATGAGCCACGAGATACTGGCGATGAGGAAGAGGGAACCCAGGATGGCCGCTGCTATCTGAACCTTCTCAATGACTGTCAGAGAGATGGCCTGCCACTGCAAGGGGAGGCAACGGGGAGAGAAGGAGAAGGGAGGAAGGAAAAAGAGAAGACATTAGTTACATGGGCCACATCACTGTTTTACATCATTGTGGTGGTTTTGGAGATCCCAAAGAGCACCGATGACTTATATGTACACTGTGCATAGATGCTTTTACCTGGCCCACATCTGGGGTGGAGCATGGCAGTTGTTCAGCAGTGCATGGCCCCATATTTCCTAACAGCACTGTTGAAGAGGAAATGAGGAGGAATTGCACATTTCCCCAGGAAAACGCAGCGATCCAAAGGAGGCATTAAGGACTGGGCGCAAGACACCAAAAGTAATATCCGCATGACAGCAGCACTGTGATGGCCATCACACACCTGGACATCCAGTTGTTACCCCAAATGGAGGCCAGGCAGCATCCTCGGCCAGGGCATCCTATTACCCTGAGAAGTGTCTCAGAGAGCCAAGCTTTCCTTCGATGGCCTCGCATGAGCTGGCTCTGTGCCACTTGGTGAGATCTGACAGGATCACAGCACTAGGTAGGATCTCACAGCAGCAACGCACATCCCACAAAACTTGTTACAAACAACACAAGTTGCTGTGGTCAGGACACCCTGCCTTTAGGTGATGACACGTTCAGGCTGTGTTCCAAGGTAAATGTCAATGCTTCTTCCTCAGAAGCAGAAAGAACTAGAAATAACTCCCCCAAATCCATTCACTATGTCAGATAGCTTTGTATAAGCTATGGTATAAATATCCTAAGCCTGGACTCCTCTTTGTCATCCAGCATAAAACCTCCCTCCTCAGATTTACACTGCTGAGAGAACTGCCTTGTAAAAACTAAGAGCAGAAATTGCTTTCTTTAACAAGACTTGCAGACATGGTCTGCAGCCCCTCCTGCAAATCAGAAATCAGATGCATAAACAGGCTGGGGAGAGAGTCTCTCCTGGCATCAAAGTATATAGGCCACCTTTAGCTGTGAAATACATGCCCTTGAAATCTCAGTGGGACTGACAGAAGCATAAATAAAGGCGGACTTCAACCTCCTGCAGGTATAGAGGATTCAGAGGAATTGAAAATGTTTAGTCTGGATTCAGCCCAAATTTCGTGTCCCTGTGAGGTGGCATATCTGGCGAGCCCTTGGCATGCTGCCCGTTTGTCAAACAGATCCTGGGACAGCAGTGTCACCTGTCAGGTGTTGTCCCATCCTTTTGCAGGGCAAGAAGGGAGTTCAGTTGCTTTAATGCCCAGGCCAGCCAAGAGTTACCAGAGTTTTTTGGGAGGTAGGGAGGAATTTGAACAACAGGTGACTTGTGCTGGTACAGGCATGCATGGCATTGCTACCAGCCCAATGACCAAACCCTGGACTGAATGCACTCACCTGCAAAGGGCTGCCTTTGGAGAGGAACAGAGGAGAGCTTCAGCCTGAGGCTGAGGTCTGCAGGTTGCAACTGGAAGGAGATTGCCTGGCTTGGCTCAGAGATGAGCTGGAGTGTCTGTCTCTGCCAGCCTTGCTTCTTGGCTTACATCCTGCAAGGGCGGACAGCCCTCAAATTGTATGTCAGGGATGTGCAGCATCAGTGAGGTGGGTGGTACCAGCTTGTTTCCTAGTTAGCCACAGAGTAGATGGCCATAAAGCTGCTAAACAGAAGAAAACCTGTTCCCCACTGAGGCAGGACTGGGCTCAGCCAATCTCAGTCCCCTTCGGGCCATTCGCTCCAGCGGCTGGCCCAGGCAAAGGCAAACACTGAGCGCTGTGGACACAGTGATCTCTTAAACAGCCTGTTCCCACTCTGCCATCGCCTGACCTGCTCCACGCCTCCAGCAAAACCAGTGGCCTCTTTGTGCCAGGAAGAAGCTGAACAGCCTTCCTCTTAGGGCTGGAGGCTCAGTGGTGCCAGTCGCAAGGGGACGGTCAAGGCTGGGTGCCGGTGTGCTGGAGTCTGCAGGAGATGCACAGCTGTGCAACTCCTCTCCTGGCATGAGACAGAGCAAAGGCCACCCCGCACCCCCAAATTTGGGTTCTGAAGGTGGGATCAGCAGCTATGCCACCCTCCCAACAGCTCTTCAGCTTTGTTCTCAACAGCACGGTAAGCAGAGGCAGGACAAATCCACAACCAGTGCCATCAGCTCAGAGCTCCAGGACTAGAGGTATGAGAAG
>NW_010130408.1:16254-24300 GCF_000699245.1 Pterocles gutturalis | reverse complement strand
AACCTTAATGATCCTATGATTCTATGATTATTATGTATTATTAAAATTATTATGCTATTATTTCAATATTTCTTACATAGGGTAAGCCTTTGATAAGCTGGCCATGGGAGCAGAGGAAGACAGAGACAGCCAAGGCATGAAGGAAACTCAATTTGCTGAAGTCCCTTTTTGATTTCCACCCTGCCGTCCTGCTGCAGCCCTCCGAATTGTTGGCAGGACTAATGCAGGGCCGGATGTAGCCCAGATGCTGGCAGCTGTGAGTTGACTCCAGCCATACAGATGACTCTTCAAGATAGGCTAGAACATTGGTTTTGGGAATGGTCCTGGCAGCTAACCCGCTGGCAATACGCCACAGCTCAGTTGCCCTGTTGCACAGCCCTGCCTGCTTTCAGGTTAAAGCTGGGGAGGGTCAGCTGCTCTCCCAGGTCCTGAGCACAAGCTGCGGAGAGAGAACAGGTGTTATCCATTAAAAATCCTTAAAATCACACACCATAACAGAGGAAAGAGAGGGGCAGAGGCACCTTTTTGAGACCGAGCTAGGCAGGACTGAGAGCAGAAAAGTCAAATCCAGGTCTCCAACACTGAAAATGGAAAAAATCCCAAACACAATCCAAACAGCCAAAAACATTAGTAAATGTTTGCAATTTCTGAGATTTATGGCTGTGAGAAGCTGCTGTGCACTGCTGATGCCCTCTTCCCTGCACACTCCTCTTCCTCACTTGGTTCAGGGGTCTGCAAAGGCAGGGGGAGAATTCACCTGTCCCCTCCTTGGCAGGTGGGCAGGAGGCTGAAGTGGTGCCAGAGACCACTTGGACGAAGGACGCTGGACCTGCAGCAGCACAGGTAACGCTCATTCTGGCCTCGCTCTGTGACAGCGGAGTTGAGTTTCTCCGTAATGAGGGCCTTTGGCTCCACAGTATATACTTTGTCAAGTTGTTCATCCTGTCATTAGCAGCGGCTTCTCTTTAGCAATGGAACAAATTAAACACTTGGGCCTGGAGGATTTTTTTTTTTTTTTTTTTTTTGCTCAGTCCCTAATAAATTATGTCCCTATCATTTTACTTGGTTCCCTGGCTATAGATCTGAGCTGCTCCTGCAGCACACGGTGCACTTTGGTATTGCTCTGATGTGTCCAACTACTCACAGTTGCTAAGTTGGAGGGATGCTCACCACCAAGTGATTTCAGAGCTGCTCACCAGTGCCTGAGTGTAAGATCTGGGTCAGGGTCTCTGGTCAGCTCAGTCGTGGGGCTTCTTGGATCACCCAGGTTAGGACCTATCCCCCAGGTGACCCTCAGCGGGAGGAAATGGACATGTTGAGAGCAGACAGAGGACATAGAGGGCACATCTATACAGAAGGGTGTGTATGGGTCCCTATACACTTGCTTCTCACAGGTGCTTTGGTTAATTTTGGCAGCAATGCTCAGCATCTGCTGTGGTTCATGGCTGCTGCTGCTGGCACTGCTCTGGTCCATGCTCCCACTGCTGCAGATGGGAAAGCTCTTGTGGGTTTATAAAGGCTCTTGCTGTGCCGAGACCCTCGATGAGACAAAACACCCTCTGGGTGCCCTGCGCTGTTAGCAGGAAAGCTGGCGAAAGTCAGCTTACCCCACGTATGAGCCAGCCTTCCCCTGGAAGGCTCCAAGAGAGACAACGGCAGAAAGCTGTAGCCTAAGCTGTATTGTAAACTTGTTGAGCTTGCCTGTCCTCTGTTGTTGTGCTTCATGCCAGTGTAAATCTGATGTGGTTTGATAGATTCAGGGTTTGCCCAAACTGGGGCCTTGCTCTTACTTGTGCTGGCAGTTGGCAGTCCCATGGAAGGTGACAGAGCAAGTGGGGATTTCATGGGGACCCATCTGCATGTCTGGCCTTGCAGGTTAGCAAAATTCATACTGACATCCCGGGACATCCCAGCACTTACTTTCACTCCAAACCCTACAATTCTGTACAAGGAGAATTCAGGTTTTTCCTTCTGCTTTCATAGTGATGGATTTCGTTGTTTCATGCATTTAGCAGAAAGGTTCTCCTCACATGGAAACACTTTTTGTCAGCCTCAATCTCTCTTCCCCGCCTTCCTACCCTCCCCCCCTCCCTTTTTGCACTGGTTCATGGGAACTGTAGTTGAAAAGCATCACCTTCCCCTTCTCTGCATTGAGCTGGCTTCCCAGCCCAAACCTCCTCTCCCACCATACTCCAAAAGTCAGGCAGTTCCCATACTGCATCACACAATTTTAGCAGTGGGCTACTTGTAGGACATGTCACCTTGCGAAGTGTTCTGCCCCTAAGAAGGGGCTTGAGCTCTGGAAGGTGGCTCTTGTAGGTCAGAGGCATCACAGGGAAATACTGTCAGATGATCTCAAGCTCTTTTAAAACTGAAACATGTCGTGTTCAATGGCACGTTCTGGTTTAGAGCTAAGTGACTGAAACGAAACAGATAAATGTGGCTTTCCCTAATGTAAATGGAAATATTTTAGCAAAAGGAAGTTGGTTGTTTTGTTTTGTTTCGTTTTGTTTTTGAGAACTACAGCTTACAGAGAGAACCCTTTTTTATGGGATATCCCTGATTTAATTCCAGCTGGCTCTGATTTTTTTCCCCCTTCTTTCCCCTTCTGTGCCATGCCAGCAGTGCAGCTGCCAACCTGGGATGGAGGTTGCTGTGCACCGGCTGTTTTCCTGAAGAAATCCTTCCTCAAGGATGGAGGGACTTTTGCACAACTGCAGTAGCCCAGAGCATCAGCGCCTGAGTTCAGCGTTCAGTTTTTACTCTGCTCTTTGTAAAAAATCCAACCCCAAAGTGCCTGAAGCTCATTCCCAGCGAGCCTGAGGTGGTGGTTTCAGACAGTGACTGCCCAGCTACACCAGCCGGGAATTTGCTCCCCTCATTGCCTCATGTTTCTCCATGTCTCAGAGGCATGAGTCCTTCTAGACACATCGTTAAACCAGCTGTGGGTCGGACACAGACCCTACAGTATGTGCCACTAAGCAAACGCTAAATGCAGAGTTGCAAGGTATTTAACTTTCAGTCAGACATAAATTAGCTTTATTAAATCTGGGCTGTAAAAACACTAGTGGTTTTCTAACAAAATCTAATGTTCATTCCCCCAGACTCCACCCTCTAAATCAGGAGCTCCAGAGACCCAGAGTCCCGACTTTCCCATTGCCTCCGCACGCAGCGGTTTTGGCTGAACAAACACAGCACTCTTCCCCAGGGTGGTGAGATCGGAGTCCCCCTCTTCATTTCAGCTAAATTCTTACTGCCAGGCAGATTTCCAGCTCCCTCCTTTGGCCCAAAGCATCCACGTGTGTTTGTGTTTTGTGACTTTGAAGAGAACGCAAAAGGGCTTATTAACAGCCAATAGAGGCTTCAAAGCAAAAATGTGGTTGAGAAATTAATCATTCTGCACCTCCAAAGTGAGATTTATTATGGCTCTGAAACTAGGACAGAAATGAACCAAAGCTAAATGAACCAAAATCACTCTTAAAATAAAGTCAGGACTTGAAGGACTTGGGTATGTGTACTGGTAAAATTAAATGCAGGGCCATCTAATTTTCTTCGTTTAAAGATAATGTTAAAAGTAAGGTATTGGTCCTTAGCGTCTCAATGGCCTGGGGAAAGTATTTCCCTTTAGCAGAAAAGGCCTTTTCCGATAACACTTTCCCAGATTACTGAAGAGACTTTGTTTCTCACTCTTCCTATTTTTTTGTGTAAAAATTCAAATTAGCTTCCTCCGAGGAAATGCCTACTTTCTGTGTTTACCAGGGCAAAGGCGGCCATTGTCTGTGGAAAATGACTCTGATGGGAATGGGAATGTAGGGACGGGACATTAACATTCGCTGAGTTGGGTTACAGAATCACAGAATCACAGAATGTTAGAGATTGGAAGGGACCTCGAAAGATCATCTAGTCCAATCCCCCTGCCGGAGCAGGAACACCTAATCAGATCACACAGGAACGCATCCAGGCGGGCTTTGAATGTCTCCAGAGAAGGAGACTCCACAACCTCTCTGGGCAGCCAAGTGGGATGAAGTTTCACCTAAGGGATTACATTGGTAGATTCTTTGTGGATTTTTTTTTCCAAGTGGGATGAAGTTTCACCTAAGGGATTACATTGGTAGATTCTTTGTGGATTTTTTTTTCCAAGTGGGATGAAGTTTCACCTAAGGGATTACATTGGTAGATTCTTCGTGGATATTTTTTCCACCGTTCCTCCCAATGCACAATTTGCTGGTAGGAAAATGTAGCCAGCTCCCACTGCAGCATCAAGGGTGCATTTTTCAATAACCATCGCCACCAGTTCCTGTTCTGGGAGCTGGTTCCCAGCAGCTCCTGGGAAGAGGATGAGATGTTCTCTGCCTGCTCCTGTGCCTGGAGCCTCTGTGATCACTAGCTGCTGGCAAACGGAGCCCGTTTCACAGGTATGACTGTCACTAGACCCCACAAGAACCCTATTGTGTTTTTTCGGACCATCTGCTCGCTTTGGAGCCTGGTTGAGCAAGGATGCCACTTTCCCAGCTGTGTGGCCATGCAGTCTGCATTGTCCTCGCTCTGCTTTGGCTAGGTTATTGTCACGGTGTTGTAACTCTGTTTCTACTGATGAGTACATTCTGTTTTTTCCTCAAACTGTATAGCACCAAAAATCTCAGTAAGCACAACAGCTTTGTCTTTTTGCTAAATTATTTGTACACAAGATGTGCTTTTCCCCAAGGGTTGGACAGGCTCAGATTCCAATAACAAACTCTTGTCTAATGCACTAAAGTGTCTTGTAATAATTTTTATGTTCTGTCCTCCTTGGCTTTATTTTCAAAGCATAAGATCTCTGACTAGAAATAAATGACAGCTTCGTAGTGCAGGGATAAAGTGCCTGGACAAAAATGTTGCAGTGATATGAAAGGGAAATTCAAACGTCAACATCAAATCCTTAGACACCTTTGAAAGAGTTTCCTGTTTTTCCAGCCCTTAGGGCCAGGCGGTGAGTTCACGCAGAGCTTGCTCAGAGCTTACTTACAGGAGTAGGCCAGCTCACAGTGAGGACAGCACAGTCTTTCTAGTGTCACCTCGCTGCTGTGGATGACCAGCAGAATTTAGAGCAGAAACCCACCCAAAAGCAGGCTTCTTGCTTCAAATCACATGCCAAAAATGGACAGGAGCTTTAAACACCTCATCTTCCAGAAGACAGGGCTGCCCTTCCTCTCAGCATCATCCATCCTGTTTTGGGGGACATTTGCAGCGCACAGGGCTGCTCAATCATCAGCCTTTGGTACAGAGCTTGTTTTCACGTGATGGTCCTTCCCTAGTCCACAAAGAGCTGTGGTGTGTTTGCATGTGTTGCTGCTTTGGAGTTGGGCTGAGAAAAGATGGTGGTGTCAGCCCAAAGAGAGATTAAGTGATTGTTGAGGAATTTCTTTATCACCATCCTGTGTAAATAGAGATTAGAGACAGAAGGAGCTGCGAGCAGCTCCCGCAAACAGGAGGGGATACAGCGCTAGGCAGTAGTACATAGCCAGCTTCAAGAGCTGTTGTTGCAAAACAGGAGGATGTGGACTCATCCTAGCACCCAGGTAAAGCGCGAATGGCAGCACTGCTCTGCCTGCAGTGCATTCCTTCATTGGCAATGCCTTGCAGACCAGCAAGGCACTGAGCCCACCCAGCTGGGCTTGTGTTAACCCCAGCTGAGCCTCGCCCAGCAGGGACGTGCTCCTTGGAGGGCAGCATCTGTCCCCAAGGTGAGGGTCCCTGGAGGCAGTGGAGTTGCAGGACGTCCCTCAGGGCTCAAGCAGGAGCTCAAGTTGTGCTGGATGTTTAGTATATTTGAACTGTCAGTTCTGATAGCTTTCTGCCATAAAATCTTTTTGTTCGAGGGGATGGCTAATTTTGTGCACCAGGCCTTGAATTCTGATCAGAAGAGGTGAGTTGTGCCTCATAGTGTAGGTTCCTGTATCTCGGTGGCTGCCTCCTTCCTGGCAAGCAGGCCTTGAAAAGCATACAGAGCAGAGTAAAAATAAAATAGTATTAATCATTGGTAATGAAAAACCACTTCTATCCCAAAAGAGAGAAAAGTAACATTTTCCACAGTTTGAGGTGCAGGCATTCGACAGAGCAGGTCCTGCTACGTGCTTGGATGGCACCCAGCCCACGTCTCATCTCTGTTTGCTCTGTAAATACTGATTTCCCAATGGGAACAACTGTTGCACAGTACAGCCAGAGTTAAAGAACTGCTCTGAAAAAAAATAAAAACCCACACGCGTGCCTCACTTCTGCAGCATTCCTGAGACAAGGCTGTATTTTTATCATCTGCAAAACCAGCTACATCTGCTGTGCTGAGCTATAACTGGATTCCCGAATCCCTCATTATGACCTCCATCAGAGAAGCGAGACAACTTCTCTGGGGTATAATTTAAATTCTACCCAGTTCCATGGCTTTCCCAAGAAAAAGATAACACCCTGCTGCATAAAGTTGGATGACAGACCAGCCCGGCTCAGCTGCTGCAAGAGGACCCGCTGTACACACAACTTCATCTCTCCTAAAAGTCACTGCAGGCCACAGGTGTCCATTGCTTCTATAGACGAACCCTATTAAAAACCATCATCTCCCACATTTTAGCCTCTTCCTGCACACAGCAGCTTTGAAGTGATGAGCTTTCTCCATCCACCTGCCTCTGGTGAGCTTGGGTTTGCTTCTTTCTTGGGTGCTGAGCAAAAGCTGCTCTCCTGCGGTGCTCAGGCCACCCAAATCTCCCGTACAGCTCCCAGCTGCCTGCAAATCTGCCATAAATGCCTGGATTCCTCCACCCCATCTGCCGGAGCTCTTGTCTTGCAGGGCTGCTCCCAAAACACCTTGCAGGCCAGGGCTGGATGCCCTTGCTGTCATGGTTATCTGGGTTTTTGCTCAACTGGTCCAAAGAGCTTCTAAGTCCCCAAGAGGCTCTGAGTCAGACTTAAACCCAAGTCCTCTGCATGCTGAATAAGGGACACACCAATCCATGGTGAAAAACTGCAGCAACTCTCCGAGGGTCCCCTCGTACCACTCATCATGGGAGGTTGCTCTCCTGCCAAGGTGTCCTAATGTCAAATATGTGAATAATATGCTCCTTTTGTAGCATATTTATTTCAGGAAGATAATTTCTGCACCCTCTGACTTCAAAGGGAAATACCTGAAAACAGAAACAAGGCCAACGCCGGGCTTTGCTGGTCCAATGAGGACTGCTAGCAGAAATGTTTCTTAGTTTCATTGCATCTGTTAACGGGATTCAATTACGCTGACAGAAATGATAAGCATTTAGAGGGACATCAGCCATCACTCTTCACTACCAAACTAAATCTTTGTCATGTCAGCGGTCACAAGTCACAGTGATTGTATTTGGGAAGTGCTATGCACTGTAACTCATCACCAGGGCTTAATTCAGCTTCCCTTGGGGGCACCATTGTACCTGGTAGACCAAGGCAGATGTCTTGCATTGTTGGTACACAAGAAGGGAGTATTTAAGGGGTATATAAATTAAGTCTGTTTTCACTGAATGAAAAAAAAAAAAAAAGTTCCTTCTAAAGCAGATTGAAGGTTGCAAGTGGGAGGTTAGTTGAAAATCAAATTTTCCATTCCTAGGGAAAAGTCAGGTTCTTTAAACACTCAGTTTAATACCAAACCAGGGCAAGAAAATACTCCTGTCTTTCACAGAACAATATTTGTCACAAAGTCCTGAGCACATTTCAACCTTCCAGCCCTGCTCAGTTTGCAGCGTACAGGCTGTTCACTGCAATGCTAGTCCCAAGGGGCTTTTGCCCCTGGTTTCCACTCAGGTTTAAGCAATGTCTCACCCAAGTAAAAAGCAACCCAGATGGACGCAGATTAACATCAAACTCACAGCAGATAGAAGCAGCTGGACAAACTGCAACAGTGAAGCCTGGAATGACCAAATGGGGAAAAAAATGTTTTATTTTCAGGTTAAGATAAGGAATGGGAAAATAACAGCAAAGCTGGCACCCTCCCACAGGATGTATCGGTTTGCAGTAACAGACATTTCCCTCGCAGATGCCTTTCAGCAGGCAGTC